>NW_009198824.1:0-11332 GCF_000690835.1 Fulmarus glacialis | reverse complement strand
TGCTGAAGGACAGGTTTTTTGCACTGTATGACCCACAGGATCTACATATGAAAATATGATAATATTGTATGCATGTATGCAATAATCATTCTCTTTCTTGCCAGACTGTGCTGTACGTATTTAATTATATTCACTCTAAGATTTTGTTTTAGACCAATATTATGAACCTTTCTCTTCTCTTATGTGGGTCTATAGAAGTCAAGCCAAAATATTGATGAAAGTACTGTACAGCAATTAATCTAACACAATGTTTGAGACTATGATTGGTCTCCAAGGTATCACAGTTTTCTTCTGCATTTTAAAGACTACAATCTCAGTTTTATTTTATTCTTGATGGCTTCTTATTTAACAATGTTTAAGACAAAGCTTAGACTTAAATATCTTGAAGACAATAGATTTTGAGATTTTGTTCTACCGGATATTATTTTTCTGTAAATATTTAACACAGTTACAACTGACAGAGCAGGATTACCAAACTATGGTATTCATATCATCAATTTCATAGTGATAATCATCATATAATTTCAAAGCAACAAATATTTAGGGAAGATCTTGGAGCAGCTGTTGGTGATACCTACCAGGAAGACCACCTAATAGGGAGAGCAATACAGAACACAACCACCATTGTCAAAGGTGCTACATGGCAAGCAAAGTTAATTCCTTCTCTAGAATACATAATCAGATACTGTGCAATCGTATTTGTTTCAAGTCATAGGTGGTTTTGCTTGCAAACTTCTAGCCTGCTATTCGTTATTAGAAGAGCAACACTCCTGCTCCCCAAACCCTTAGTTTGAAATCTAATATAATAAAATAAAACTATGTAGGTATCTGAATAATATATGTGTAGGTATAGGTATACATATACACACATATACAACCTTCCAGCTTGTTCTGAAGCATCTGCATGTTTGTTGTATGGAATGGGACTGACAGATGGATGTAGAAATGTGTCTGCACTTGTTTGAAGAATACATACTACTTCAATACTACCACTCTGTTACCAATAAGGAAATCCTCACATAAGAAAGAATATAAATATTACACTCCATTTTTTATCAGATTTCTGCTATAGGCTTAATAAGTAAAATACCTCCCTGTTTCCAAATTAAGACTATGTTAGGAATAAGAGTCAATAAGATAATTTCATTTCCTTTACTACATTTCCAAAATACTAGATTACTTTATTTCATGAGAGATATTTCCACACTTAGCATTATCACACTTTTTCCAGGGATCAAAATGGTCACTATCATATTAACACTTTGCTGACTTAATTTCTAAATAAAATCCTTATACCATTTTTTACTTTAAGGGCAATTGCCACCATTTACTAGGTTACATAAGAGACAAAGTACGGTTAAAATTTGCTATGAACATTTGTGTAAGGCCTTTAATATGAGCCTTAATATTTGCACAAGTCAAGAACATATTGAAAACACTTACCTGGAATCGATAAAAGGTGCCATCATCCTTTAGTGTTAGAACATGGTCTGAGATCGGAAAGAAATAGCCATGTGCTGCCATTAGTGTTCCCAAATGTAATGCTTCCACTGTTCGAAGAACAAAAGAAAGATAAATTTAAAAAATTAAATAACTTCTTTTCAGCAGTTTAGTTTTCTTGTTCAGATTCACCTTACCTCCTACAGATAACCACTTGACTCTCAGTCAAGGTCCTGCCATCATGGAAGTGCTGACTTTTTCTACGTAATATAATGATGCAATAACAAAAAAATCCCTTTACTCTCCTTAACAAATGGCTATTAGATGTCCCATTTGTAGCTGCAGTTCCACTACTTACACCAGCATTAGCAGGTAGCTACCACAATGTTCACTCACTTGTTTTGAAGCTGAAGGGAGCAAGAAAGGAGATCTGGACAGTACTTAACTGAGAGCACATAACCGTACCAGGGTTTATTTGATACCCAATAATCCTTGTGTTCTCTGTGTTTGGCAAACTGGTTCCTCCCCTCCAGCAGAGCCATTATCTACGAAAATCCAACACACCCTCTCCAGCAGTGAGCTCTCTGGTCTGCTACAAAATGCCACAATCCTGTTAACAAGCCTTCTTCCAATCGCAAGTCTACAAGAAATCTCTCTAATAGAAAGCAGGTAGTTGCTTTGCTCCTTGTGCTTGAGATGTCTGCAAATCCCCATCTGAACTTTATCCTAATTAATGTAAGTCCATATATTGCTGTTATTCATTTATTTCAAGCCACTAAATTCTATTATCTCTTGGATCGGAAATTTTGAGTCAATGCTTTCTGTAGTGAGTCAGTTGCTGAGGTTCTTTTCATTTTGGTTCACTTCGTCTACCTTTTAATTTTATTAAGCTTTTCTTTGTTCTTCACACTGCAACTTATTGCCAATTCCAAAAACTTTATTTTTGCAGGTGTTATGTATCTTCGTGGAATGAGAGAAAAAACAAAGGAAGAAATGTGCTGACATATTTTAGAGAAAGGATTTCTTAGATAAGGGTTACAGAGCTTGCCAGGGACATCTGATGCAGACGAGAGTGCATTCTCTTCAGATTTAGCAGAAACTAAATAGGCTCCAGATTTGTTTCATATTCTTCCTGGATTCTGAATTGTAATATTTTTCAAGAGCACAAGGAGCTCACTTTATTCCCCTTTACCCAGTGTCGTGGTTTAATCCCAGCTAGCAACTAAGCACCACCTAGCCACTCGCCCACTCCCCCCCAGTGGGATCGGGGAGAGAATCAGGAGACTAAAAGTGATAAAACTCGTGGGTTTAGATAAAGACAGTTTAATAGGGAAAGCAAAAGCCGCGCACACAAGCAAAGCAAAACAAGGAATTCATTCACTACTTCCCATTGGCCGGCAGGTGTTCAGCCATCTCCAGGAAAGCAGGGCTCCATCACACGTAACGGTTACTTGGAAAGACAAAAGCCATCGCTCTGAATGTCCCCCCCTTCTTTCTTCTTCCCCCAGCTTTGTATGCTGAGCATGACGTCATATGGTATGGAATATCCCTTTGGTCAGCTGTCCCAGCCGTGTCCCCTCCCAAGTTCTTGTGCACCCCCAGCCTACTCGCTGGTGGGGTGGGGTGAGAAGCAAAGAAGGCCTTGGCTCTGTGTAAGCACTGCTCAGCAACGAAAACATCCCTGTATTATCAACACTGTTTCCAGTACAAATCCAAAACATAGTCCCAAACAAGCTACTATGGAAAAAATTAACTCTATTCCAGTCAAAACCAGCACACCCAGGAATCTTTAGACCACACCTGGACTACTATGTCCAGTTGGGAATAATATGTCCACTCCAATATAAAAAAGACATTAACAAACTTGAGTGAGTCCAGTGGAGGATCACCAAGATGGTTGGGGCTGGAGAACGCACCCTGCAACGAGAAGCTGGGGAAGCTGGGCTTGCTCGGACTGAAAAAGAGAAGGTTTTGGGGGTGACTAGCAGCACCCTTCCAATGCCTAAAAAGAGATTACCAAATGAGGGAGCCAAGATCTTTATGGAGTTGCATGGCAATTAAAAAAAAAAAAAAAGAAAAGAAAAAGAGACAATGGTAATAAACTAAACAAGGGACAGTTCTGACTTCAGCCAAGCAGCAGAAGAGCCTGCCCAGAGAGGCTATGCGTTCTGCATCCTTGGAGGGTTTCAAGACCTGAATGACTAAAGTCCTGGGCAACATGTTTGACCTTACAGTCGACCCTGCTTTGAGCAAGGGATTGGACTAGAGTCCTCCTGAGGTCCCTTTCAATCTGAATTATATTACAACTCTGTGACTCTATGTGGGTCAAGTAGAAGTGGAACAAGGAGCAGAAAAAAGGGATGGAGACAGTTGGAGAAGAAATTATTTGAAAGCTCCTGCCAGAGCAGCCTATAATCCTGACAAGGTTGGTTATGGTGGGAGTAAGAGCTTATATTTCTCTCACTAACCACTGAGTCATATATGCAAGTATATAGTCACTACTAGTTCTCTATGCAAAAAATGGGAGAGAGCGACCTGGCCTTCTCCAGAAGCCAATTAAGGTTATTTAAGATCTGAGTCATTCCCAGTAGGAGCCTGTATCTCTTTTTCAGTTATGTATGGAGACTAAGGTGGTTTTACTCTCACCCCAGGCAATCTCATTCAGCTGGGATGAATCTACACTAACTCAATGTTAAGGTATTTCTCTGTCCCTTTAGCCATTAAGAGTTAATAGGGACATATAAACTTGTCACAACTCTTCTTCTTTCTTCAGCTAATAGACAATTAATTTTCATTTTTTATGGCTATCAATCCAACAACTTATTCCAGCATTGCATAAATATAAATGTACAAATATACCTTTTTAATATCAACCTAAGACCCACTGTAGCTCACACTTGGGAATGTGAGCAGTATCTGCTTTATTGAAAGAAAAAAAAAAAAGAAAAGGAAAAAAACCACACATGGAATAAGAATAAAGACATTCACTTGAAAGTCTAAAATCTTATCCATTGGCATCATCTGACAATGGGGCAACTGCATAACCAAAGCATGATCAATAATCTTTGCACAGAGATTGAATAACTTATAAATCAAATACAGCTCAAACAGGTGAAAATGTCCACAAAATTGTAACCCTGCCTCACATCAGACTGGTAGGGGACTAACGTTGCTGCTCTCTGCACTGCAGCAGTAGAACTTCTGCACAGAAAGAAATCTGAGCTCTCAGGAGGTTTCTAATCTCCAAGCAAGAAGTTGTCCACTGTATTAAAGACATAACAAAGGCAACACTTTGATATACATCTCAATTTGCTAAAACCAGACTGAAAAATGAATACTGCAAGAAGCCAATGAAGTAGAACAGTAGGATTTAGGAAACAAAACCATGAGCTTGAAAAGGAAAATGTATCCAGCAGCAGACTAGTCCTACATGCCTAAATGCCTAGAAGTTCAATTCAGACAACTTCTGCATCCCCCAGCTATTCCTGCATGTGAAGTTAGGGGATTTTCACTTAAAGAAGCACGTTTCATCTGAAAGAATGGCAGATGGAGATTAGGAACATCAAAAACTTCTATGAAGTGCATTAGTTAAGAAGAAAAAAGAAGACTGAAAAAATACTTTTAAATATAAAGGTTCCCAGGTATAAAGAGTAATGTTTACATGTATTCAGAATACAAATTCAGAAAAATTGGAGAAACATAGACTAAAAGCAAGAAAATACTGGAGTTTTAGACGAAAGTGTACACAGACACATGCAGAAGTGTGATATCTACACAACTATTATTTCCCAATCTTCAGCCACTGTGTGTAAGAATATGCAATCTAAACTACATTCTCAGTTACACCCAGATAGCCTCCCTGAGAAGGCATAATTCAAATCGCAGTCAACTGCTGTACAATAAATAAAAACTGCAGCCAGAGACATCACGCAAAAAATCTGAGGAAGACAAAGCTCATGGAGGTGTAACTGGTAGAACAGAGTAGACTTCAGCTTCCTCTGTTCTTGACTGCTTGTTTTGGAGACATCAATTATCTGAACTGAGGTTCCAGGTATACTTCCTAGCAGTGATACTGCTGAAAAGTGGAATAGCATATTCAAGAAACAAATTTACCCAAACCACTGTTTTAATTTTTCATAGCTAAAAAAGGACAGTGTTGCAAGTTATAACAGCTAATGGAAAAGAAATGCCTCAGGTGAAAGAGAGAAATACGTCTTTATAAGCCTGTTGCATTTCAACAGGATATGAAATATTTTATATAAATTCAAAATGTTGCTGTGGGTGTAGTTTTGATTCTTAATGTGTATGTTATTGGTAGGCTAAAAGCTCAGAAAAAGCTTAAAATTCCATGGTTCACTCTGCTGTTGAACTTTACTTAGCTGAGTGGGTGAAGTGAACAACACATGTACATAGATTGATTAGCAATCATTTTTGTAAGTAATATTGCCCAGCCATCTGCTGTGCCATTACAGGGAGAGTGATCTTGATGGATTAAATGCTAGTCACTTTTAATATACTTTGTTATACAAAAGAGTCAGACATTTTCAATGCTCTGGGACAATGCAAACCTGATAAAATCTAAAGAATGAAAAATATAACCTGGTTGTTGAGTTTTCATTTTATTTTCTTTTTAAACATAGTTCAGTTTTCTCTTTACTGTAATAACTATTGTATGGATTGATGATAGTTCGTTCATCTTAAATTGCAGGGTATGGTAATATCAGTGGAACAAGTTGTTTCTTATGATAACATCCACAGGAGGGGATTAAAAACGATGGACATTCCTTTTTTTCTTTGGAATAAACATGTTTCTGTGCTTTGAAAGCCCTGAAAGGATATGTTTCCAGTGATTAGTGTGGATTCCACTTTTCCTTATGCATCTCAGGGCTTCACGTGACGTGGTCTCTATATTTATATTTACTCTGAAGTCCATAAAACACTTTATAGTATCATATCGTTATAGTTACAGCCTCACAACATCTGAAGTGGCTTGCAGTAATCTCTGAGGGACTGAGGAAAGGAAAACAGGGTGTTTTCCAGTTCTGCTCCACTTTAAAATGCCATTTTTCAGAGTCTATTTTATGCTCTTTTGTGCAGCTCAGTCCTGGAGAAAGATTTCCTACAAGGAATGTGGCTTGGGGCATTTTGTGTCCTTAAGATTGCTATATGATGTAAGTGACAGTGAAAAACCCAAACTTGCAAGTTTTACATATACTTTTTGATACAAAAATGTCAAACAAATGAAAACCTCCCTTTCCATCAAATAATAAAGTCTTTGTTATTCTGGGTTATTTGTCTAATCTAAAATCCATCACAGTACTGAAGTGCATTGCTAAGCCACATAGCTGCCTGGAAAAAAAATTGATGAGTCAGAACTTCACAAGCACACATTCATTTTAAGTGTCGAATGCCAAGACATTATCACTTATTCTCACCTCACTCCTGCTGTCATTTCATTGCCAGTGTGAACACAAGATGCAAAGGATTAACTTTAAGTTAAAGTAATAAAATACAACCTGCTTCTCATGCTCACACAAAGCGTAGGAGAGACTCACTCTCTGGGCCTGACTGTGGCATTTAAAAAGGGGAAAATAAAACAGCTAGAAAAGTTCTTGAACACCCACGTCACTATAAACCTCTCTCTTTTGTCCCATCTGAAGGATCGAATTTGCAAAGGGAGCACCACTCAGTGGAAGTCATTTCAGGGAGGGAAAACAGTTGGTGAAGAAAGAGGTACTATTTACCCAAACACACTTAAAATGAGATTCGTGCTTGATTCCAAGATACCCATCACAAACCAAATTATCTGTCACCACAGCAGCTTACCTAAATAGGTACGACTTTGCTTGTGCTGTGCGCTAGGCAGTGGCTGCTGATGCCATCAGCAGGCCAGAGGCATCGGTAGGAACAAGTAAGGGGGAAAACCTGTCAGAGATGTGCCATGAATCCTCATCCGCCCAAGGAACGGTAACGTCCACCCTTACGATTTGAGCTGATCTATAATGTAAGGTGTTACTTATACACATATCCCCAGTCTAGAGACAATGATGTATACCTGACACATCAACTACTTTGTTCACAAAAACGTTCAGCAAACTGGAGACACACTACCAGTCTTGCCTTGTGTGCTCACAGGATGTGGATGAATTGCGACTGACCTAAACGTCTGACATAACCCTAGAAAGATTTTATCCGGACAAGATCAACTGAAGTCATGCTACCATGAAAGACTGAATGAAAGGGGAAGCTGACCTACAGTTTTCTGAAAGAAAATAAAAACAAAACAAAAGACCTTTCTTCATTCACAGAAGAAAAAAAAAAGAAAGAAAAAAAAAAGAAAAAAAAAAGAAAAAAAAAAGAAAAAGAAAAAGAAAAAGAAAAAGAAAAAGGAAGAAAGAGAGGAGTTACCAAATGAGAGAAAAAAAGAAATTAGTGCTTGAAAAAGAAGTTGCATCTCACTGCTAGCAATACACAAACCCTCCTTTTGAAAACTTTTTAAGTATTGTCTGATAAATTTTTTATGTGATTGTTTCCCACTGGATTTCAGCTGATTCACACACTAACTGTTGCTACCTCTTACTAAAACCTGGCTTCTATTCTCTTAATAAAATTGTATCTTGAAAGGCAGACCCCTGAGACCACAAAATGTAATGACTTGAGGTGAACACCATAGCTTTCGTGTTGACAAAAAAAAAAAAAAAAAAAAAGAGCTGCAACTTGAGGTCTCATGAGGCAGACAAATGGGGAGTGAGGTGCTGGCATTCAGCAGTGCTATAACATCACCTCTGAAATACTGTTTGGTGTGTTTGTTTGGCATACTAGAAATGTGCAGCTACACAGGGTGGAAGAAATCCATCCAAGCTGCAAGCATCAGGTAGACTTAACTATCAAGGAAAACAGAACATGGCACAATTTGGTCACCAGATAACCAGTTCATTCAGCATCTCTCTCCTCAATTTTTTAAAGTACCTGCCGATATCACACCAGCAATCAGGCCTTCCAATGGTGGAATTTAGCTCTGTACCCACCAACCCAAGTCAGCATTTAGAAACCATTTCTTCTAATTTCACTATTACTACTCTTGAATTTTTCTATTTTCAACTTTGCAGAAATCACAGGCTTTTTGTTATTTCATTACTGATATCTCTTGTCTCTTTAAATTGAAATGATAGAAGGATAAATCCAGACTCCTTTGAAGTTTGGGTCTCCTGTTTTTCCCACTGGCGCTTCCCTGAAACTGCAACTTTTTAGTTTGAGCTTTGATTCCCATGCTTCTTCAGGGCAAAATACAGAAAATCAAAACCTATGTGTCTTGTTTTCCCTAACGACAGTCTGAACTTGTCTTCATAAGATATTTCCTAACACTTCACTCATTCCTCCCTCCAGTATGAAACTCTGTGCTAATATATAAAGTCATATGTGCACCCTTTTGAGCAAACCAGCTAAAGACAAAAATATTTACAAAAAAACCCATTACCGTAAATACCATACTTTTGAAAATTCTCTTGGATTAGACCTTCTTCCACAATTTCAAGCACCCCTAGAAGACCCAAAAGATTGAACACAGACCACTTCTACTCAGCAGTAGAATTATTATGCTATTATTTCAGGTTTTCTTGTATACTGCTTGCCAGTACAGTGTCACTGCTTCTCCTTTTCTTTGTCACACTCAAGGCAAGGCACAGCTAGCCATCTGCCAACTCCCCTCTCAGTCAGCTGTGTTTGGACATCACAGGCACAGGAGCAGTTACCACAGCACACTCCAGCATATGATCAGTAGGCACTGCCACAGCCAGGTATATGTCTGGGGTGGGGTTGCAAAGGAGGAGACCCGTGTTTAAGGCATGTGAATAACTGATGTGGTCGATACACCACTTGGATTTGTGGCCAGCAAAGTGGGCGCAGGCTTTTTCAGTGCACAAAATATTTGTTCCTAAAGGAACTACAGAAAATAATGTCATTGAATCAGAGGGATGTCAGCTAAATTGGAGTTTCTGAAGTTGGGTGAAGGTAAGCAATAGGTAGCACTAAACTCTTGCTATGATTACCGCTGGTTAAGATGAATCATGACAGGTTTTTAGTCTCTAAGTCTGTTTTGATATCAATTGCTACTACATCAACGCTTAATTTTGTATCATTGTCATGCATTGCTATCATAATCACAGAACACCCACTTATGACCAGGCAGTTCAGATAATACAACGAACATGCAGCAGCAGCGGCTAGAAAAATAGCTGCCTCTTTCACTGCACTCAATACAATAAAGAAGAATACAATCCTTTTTATAACAATTTTCATACCTCCAGCAAACTGAGAGCATAAAAGGCTGAAAATAATGTATTTCTTTCAATGGGAAGAACGATGTGCTTTTGAAGTCCAGCAGGAGTTAAAAGCTTTATAAGTAAATTGGTGTCATTGAGACATACATCAGGGAAAAATACCATCAAAGCTCAGGCAAGGTAACAACAAAGAGTGTGGAGGCAGCTTTCCAGAGAATAATATAGGAATGTGATTCCCCATGTGATCAGATACAGTTATCTGGGATGCATATATACAAAAAACCAAGGCAGTTATTACAAACAGGATCACTTTTAGAGAGTTCTCTACATCCATTATTTATAATTCATTTCTTTGACTGGAAAGTAAAAGATATTTCACTGTCCACATCAAAATGAAGGATGAGAGAGCAAACTTTCCAAATGTTGCAAAACTCTATTTTATGCCATCACATGTTCCTACTGTCATACCCCACCCCACCCCCCCCGCAGTGCTCACTTCTCCCCATTGCACAGGATTTACACAGATAATTGTAGAGAACTGTCAGTTCAGCCAGATAAACTGTGCTATTAAGAATACCAAAATACTGACAGATACTAAAATCATGACTAGCCAAGAGAAGGTGAATGAATAAGGAATAATAATTTGCTACTTTTCAGAACCCAAGAACTTGGAGTCAACCAATGTGATTATCAGGCAGACCCTTCAAGACAGAAAAATACATCTATAATGCTTGATTAACCTGTGTTACATATTGTCATGGGGTGTTGTAAAAACAATGGAAGAAAGGTCATTCAGGAACTATTAAACAAGATCCCCTGCAGGTCAGGGGATTCCCTAAGGTTTAGATTGTCAGGAGCTGGACAGGCAAAGTAAGGGACCACTACACCAGCTTTTGCCTATAGTGCAAGTCTCTTCCTAAGCATTTGTGACTGACCACTGCCAGAAACAGCTCATGGACCAGATGGTCTGACTGCAGCTCTGTCTGTCTTATGTTCTTATTGACGTTGTTGTACAAAATGCACTTAATTTCTAGTATTTTGGAGCATGCATTGGATATAAACTAATTTGCATTGCTACCTACATTTTTTCTTGCCGTACAGAAGGTTTTTGGCTTGCTAATTAAAAAAAAAAACCAACAACTAACCACTATTATACTTAAATGCCCTCAGTGTGCAGAACCTCTTTTAATATTAAATTTGAAATTGCAATATATTTATTGGTTAGTTGCTCTTCCTGGACATAGTTTTGGCATGTCAGAATATCTTCTAAATGTACCGTGCAGAAATTTAAATACACCTTTTCACTTCTGATTTATTCTCAGTCAGCCATCATTACTATGGTAAAAGTTATTGTGGATAATTGAAAAGTTATTGTGGATAGTTGAATTACTTCTGATCTATTTCTCGTAGGCATAAGTTTTCACCTGCTTCAGACAGGTCAGAGCATGTATTTGCAAAAGTTCATTAACATGGACTTTAAACCCCTGGAAATTTACAGTTGAAACTCTCGAGATAGTTGTCTGTACATTTAATTTTATTATGCAATTATAGTGGTGCTCACTATTACTAAAATTCACGTCAGGTTTAGCTGTGAAACTGTAAATCCCCATCCC
>NW_009198823.1:2018-2934 GCF_000690835.1 Fulmarus glacialis | reverse complement strand
CCAAAAATACAGATAGAGATATATATATATAAAAAAATAAAAAATGAAGCACGTGGAGTAATTAGTGCTCCACTGGTTTCATACAGCGACTATTCCTGTGCCAAACCAGAAGGCTCTAATTGACAAGGTCAGTTAAATACGCAAATTGTTCATTTACATCCCCACCGCCACCTCCACAACCTGCACTGCAGCAGCAAACTCCTGCCGAGGATTTAGGGTCCCGCCGCGGCCGGCAGCGGGGGGTCCCCGGGGGTGCAAGCAGATTTAATGGGGTGCCCTGCAAGGGCAGCGCCATGCCGCCGGCACCCGTTTTTGGGGAGGCACGGGCGGATAAGGGACTTGCCCAAGGTCACGCGGAGCAGGAGCAGCCACCCCAGCCCCGCAAAGAACAGGAGAAAATCCCCGTTTTTTCCTAGGGAGGAGGGCAGAGCGATCACCGGCACTTCAGCTGGCGGGGAGGAAAACTCCTTCCCCCAACTAGAACTTTCTGCTAATAAGAGAGGCCGCGGGTGTTTCGCTTTGTTGCAGATGGAGAAGAGCCCGGGGACGGCTCCTGGCGGAATACACAAGCCTTTCCCTCCGCCTATAAATAATAGATTTTGAAGATCTACTTTGCATTACTTCCAGCAACTACTCTTGCTTGTCCTAATGCTTGGTTCTGCACTTTTAGCGCACAGTAAAGAACAAAATAACAGCTTACGGTGGCTTTTTCCCCCCACCACATCCTTGCTCACAAGCAAAAGGAGGTGGCAATCCAAGTCGTGATCGATGGGATGCAGTGGCATTTAGTTAATGAAATGGAAATACCCCACCCGAGGAGGATGCCAAGACCTTCCAGGGTTTGGCTGTCCCCAAAGCGTCCCAGGACCTGCTCCCCCAGGTCCCTCTCGTCCCCCCACGGTGCTGGCTGCTGGAC
>NW_009198823.1:0-1937 GCF_000690835.1 Fulmarus glacialis | reverse complement strand
GAACACGGCGCGTCCCGGGCAGAGCCAGGAATAGAAGCGAGGTCTTAATTTCTGGCCTTAAGGAAGAGCCACATGACTCCAATCACGCCGCTCCATTACTTCGGTATGACGGAGCCCATGAATTTGATCATGCCTTAATAAAAAGGGATTGAACGTCTTCCATGAATCACTCTGCCTCTCCCCGAGCCGCCGGCGCTCTCGTCCCGCGCGCAGACGCCGCTCGCTCTGAGCCAAGAAGGTGCCGATTCACGGGCCCACCGCCAGCACCCGAAATCCGGCGGGAGCAGCGTAAAGGACCGGTCGCCCTCCGGCAGCCCTGGGAGGGCAGGGAAAGGCAGCGGGAGCCCCATGGCAGGAGCCCCACGGGCACCAGGAGGGACACGGGGCAGCGGGTGCCCCGGGCAGGACCCGAAGGCACCGGAGGGACCCACACTGCCACCATCAACCGGGCATCTGCAAAGAGAGGCCATCACAGGGCTGCCCAAACACACCGATTTAGAAATAACACATCAGGGTAGAAAACAGAAAATTCAGTATTTTAAAGACTCCCAGTGCAATAACCAGATTTTAGGGTGAGCTCGACATTTCACCCTCGGTGGTGCCTGCAGAGATCATCTCCACCAGCAAAGACACTGACACAGGCAACCTATTTCTCCAGCCTTCTCAGCTCTGCAATGCAGCTTTCTTAAATATTGAATAAGTCTGCTGCTCTACACCACCTGCCAGTGCCAATGATGAGGTAATTTTTGCATTGACAAAGCCTAATGCGATTAATCTGGTTTGAAAGAGCAGGTTTTAGAGCCCATCCATTCACTCGGCAAAACACACTTGCAGACAGAGCATCGGCGGCAGCTTCTTATTCACCGCCAGCAGCCAGACCCCAAACAAATAACCCAAACTGCTGCTCGGATGCCAAGTGAGAGATTATTTCTGCCTGTCATCACCAAACAGGAGGTTTTGAACTTGAACGGACCCAAACACCAGGCTGATGGGGTTTTCACACCAGCTCCAAGGCCAGCCCGGGCACGGGAGCTGATTTACGCTCCCCAGCTGGATGGTGGAGCTGGGGATGGGAAAACAGGGTACGAGCACGCGATTGCCCGATGGGGCTCCCCAGCCCCACGCCCAGGGAGAAGGGGTGCGTATTTTGGGGTGACAAGGACCCAGCGGGACCCCCCCAGCCGAGCAGTGAGAAGAGCAAATGCAGAAGCCGGGAGGCACCGGCAGCCCCGGGTTGGGAACCATGCCTCCCCAGACACCGTTTTTAGCTGGAGCTCTCCCCCAAGTAGCGGTGACATTCGCCGCCATCTCACAAACCCATCCTGCCCGCCTCCATGCCCCGGCACCGGTGCCTGGCACCCGGGAGAGCCGTGCAAACCGCAGGGGACCCCGGGTCCCCACGGGAGCCCTGGTGCAGACACTGCACCCTGCGTCCGGCTCTGCCCCGAGCATCCCGCAACACCCAGGCTCTTCCTTTCCCAGGAAAAGCAGTTTGCCCAGCGCACATGCACACCCCACAGCATCCCCTATAGCATATGTGCATGGCTATAGGGGCCACAGAGAGCCGCCCGAGCAGTCAGTGGGGTGCTCACTCCCCTCCAGGATCAGGCAGGATTTGGTACTAATGGATTTACCTGAGGAGGGGGTTGGAAAAAGGTGTAAACAGCCCCAAAACAACTGCTGAAGCAGCTGCGTAGCGCTGCAAAATAATCAGCAGACCAGACGGAGGGGCAGGAGGGCAGCCCAGCCCCCTCAGGTCCCGCACACCGAAAGTCCCTCAAATCCCCACGTCCCCAGACAGCCAGCGTCTGCGCTTTGTCTCATTGCTGATGCAAATGGTTTTAGAAAGTTCGGGCAAAATTGGGCAAGCTGCTTTACGGATGGCACTTCGGGAAACGGCCCACGTTCGAGACTTTCCTTTAAAAAGAGAAAGAAGA
>NW_009198822.1:1158-38995 GCF_000690835.1 Fulmarus glacialis | reverse complement strand
TGGATCGCTCATTATGTGTCTTCCAACACTATGTCTGTGTTTGTGAATCAAACACAGGCCCAGGCTGCAGATATATGATCAACCATGATGTTAAATTATTAGCATAATCCCTAGGACAGTTTAGGCCTGTGCCAAAAAAACAGTCCCCCAAACTGCATCTGGGGCAATGACCATTATCAACAGATAGTTTGGATTTGGCCTCCTGATTCCAACAGGAGAATTCAACCATAAAGATGTGAGCTGTGTCATACCACTTAACCATGGGGCCAGAAAACAGTTTGTGGCCTGTTTTATTTACCAGTAGAGATATACTCTAAGTCTGTCAAAGAAGAGAAAATATATTTTCTGATGCAGCATAAGAAGCCAAAAGGACTGATGCTTTCACATTCTTAAGCATGGCAGCTACAATTACACACACACACACAAAAATTCCATTCAAATTAAGGTGTATAAAAATACACTTTAATGTATATTAATGTAATATTTAGATTTTTGTTTGGATTATTTTATTCGTTAGAATCTTACTCAAAATATCATTGGTTTTGGTAAAAATACATTCTAGTAATTTATTCTGGTTTAAAAGCTAAAAAGCTTATCTTCTGATTTGCATCATAAATATAACCTTGCCTAGTTTTTTTCCATCACATTTCTCAAAAATTGAAATGTGGAATTTGTAAAAATGTTTGCAATCAGGAAAGCTGGACTTACCAGCTTCTGTATCTGTCTCTATGCATTTTTACATGCCTTCAATTCCAGATTAAAAAAAAACAGCAGAACTGAGTCAAAAGAAGAAAAGTCCTGCTCTTGAGCAATATTAGCTTCCTACCTCAATGGAAAAAAGAAGTCTCCATAGAGGTTCAGAAAGAAATCAAAACAGGGGGTTCTGGCAGTCGCATCACTTATCATTGGGTATGGTGCAAAAATTCCAGGTTATTCCAATATCAAAGTGGAGAGAAAAAAACCAAAAGCTATAAATAAGCCAATATTCAATAGCACTAAAGAGAATTCAAAGCAATTACCAGATAACATGTGTTTTACATGAATACAGGAGTGTTAAAACTGATTTAATTTGCTTTTGTAAATAAAGAATAACATCCAAGCATGCATGTTTACCTCTTTCAAAAAGATAAGTGTTCCATCTGCCAGTAGCCTCTAACTACAAGGCTGGGTTTTTATCTTATTGTATATTTTCCACATCTAGTAATCAACAGTGATCTTTCCCATGTGGAACTGCTTTGGCATTCTGACTTCATTTTAATCTTATTTTTAGTTGCACTTGAACATATGATTCATAAAAAGCAAATTTAGGTTGCCAGGTTCTGGGTCTTAATAATCAGTTTTGTGATATCTGCTTTCCTGCACTAATGGTTCAAATAAATCATTGCTGAGACAGTGGAATTTAATGCTAATAATCACCTGTACATTTCCCTCCTCTTATCCTTTGGCACTTATGACGGTGAGAATGACTGCTGTCTTCTTCAGTGTAGAAGGTGAGAAAAACCTGGCAGCATGGTTATGTACCTATAATGTTGTTCAAGCCGCAAGCACTGATGTATGATATGCGTATGTGATAAAATTTCTGAGAAGAAATATGATCAGACAAGAAATATGATCAGACAAATCATTATGCAAGTTGTGGTTTCACTTAACCTTTTTAGTCCGTGAACATATTTGATGTTTTCTTACAGCAAATTTAATAAATTCAAACATCCCTAGACTTCCTGGCCACCACTGTCCTTTACTGGTATGCAGATCTTTGGAACTTGAATAGCTGGAGGTAACTTACACAGTCTGTTCATGCTACCTTTGCTACTTACACTTTAATCCAGTATAAAGCAAATAAACTTTCATCTTCTAGGTACTTAAGCTAATTACATTTAGCCAGAATCTCAAGTACTGGAATCAGTTCTATATACAGCCATTACAAAGCCAAACGTCATAAAATCCAGATGCAAAAAACATGGCAACTTAGTCTAACAAATTTTCTTTGGCGTGAAACATAAACCAAACCATATCAACCACTGTAGCCCTTGAGATGTCAAACTGTTAATCAGTGTTTTAAAATAAAAACTTATTTTACTATGATGGTTATATACATGTACATTATCACTAAAATGTACTTTGATTCAAATATTAGAAGATGTTAGTCTAACTAGTATCTTGAATCTTTGAAAGTTAGATACCCATGTGTTCAATTTCCCAGAATAGTAATCATAAGTTATAAAGTCAATTTCAGTTTAATTTGATACTGTCTATTATTTTTTCCGTTGAAGGGATTTTCTGTATTTTCATTTCTATGCCACAAGTATTGGGGGAATTACTGCTTTTTCAGAAACTACTATTAGAGATCATAATTATAAAAAGTCTTTTTAAAATCAATCCAACTTCTAACACTTGAGTTAACCCTACAAATTTCTTTCTAAGTTGTACTAAACAGTTGATAAAATAAAACTAAAAGAAAGAGCTCATGTAAAAGAGTAGGGACATAATCTAGCTGCCTCATTTTGGGCAAAATAATTCATATATGTGCCAGATTGTGTGATATATTAGCCTCCTGTCTTGCACAGGTGCATTAACACCCTGATTTGGGAGCATATTACTCCATTCTACACAGTGAAAACGGCTTTTAATATTCCTTTGCTATATGTAATCCAGTAACAATATAAATTCAAGGTCCAGAAAAGATTGTTTTAGCTTTAGAAAGCTTTGCAGTGCTTGATTCTTCTCTTACATTGCTAGTGTAAAACTGTTCCAGCTTCAGTGTTCTGATTCCCAGACTCACTGTAGTTCATACTGCTGCTCATCGCCTTAGGTTCATAAGGTTGTTTAGATAAAATCAAGCCCTAATTATTGTATGGATTTTATAGGATCCATAGTGCACCTCATTTTGGCAGTAAAAATTACATTTAAGATATTTTGGGAGTTTTATATCTTATTAATTCATTGTAACTTGTTTGCCACTGGGTTCATTCAGTAAAACGTGCACTGACAATGAGTGTGGGGTTCAGTTCCTTTTGTTGTTAGAAAAGTAATTTGAAAAATGATCGTCTGGCAATTCCTAGAGGCAGCCTGTGAGCTTTTGAATCATTATGAATCTTTAGTGCCTGTGAAGCAAATGTGACACCTAGAGTTCATCAGGGATTTCCCATCATGTCATTTTCAATCAATGTCAGTTAGTCAAAATCAAAACTTCTCAGTGGGATATTTGCACCACTTCTAATGAAGGTGCAATTCTACAAAATAAGAGAAGGAGAGTAACCCACATTAGACTAGTTAGTATCTGGGATATGAGAGAATAAGGTTCAGGATTTAGATCTAGTAATTTTTTTTTTTTTTTTAATTTAAACAGATTTAAACAGCTCCTATAAAAACGACTGAGAAGATTCACCTCAAAAAAAGCAGATGGTGGAGTCATTCATGGGGGATTCTGAAGCCTGAGGCAGGGCATGGATATAGTAGGACAAGCTGAAATTGCTAGTACTCCTTTTTGGCTGCGGACTGTCGCCCCAGTGCTCTGCTGGAGGAAAGAGTCACGTTCATGCTGCCTCAGAAAAAGCCAGTTTAGTTAAATTAAATTGTTAGTGTAGGTGTTTTGATATCGTCTGATACAGGCTAGAGAGTGCTTTTGTAATTCTTCCTCCACCTTTTTTTTTTCAGAGAGAAGGGAGATTGTGCACAGTAGGTGTTGCTTGAGCTGGAGGACACTGTCTCCACTGCTTTAGATTCAAGTCCTTTGCATCTCAAGTAGAGCATGACGTGGGTTTTCTCATAACATAGGTTTAGATCCTAACTCCTGGTTCTCTCATCTTTTTCTGCTGTGAGATAGGAAATATCTTTTCTTATCACTCTTACTGGTAACCATTATGTCACAGAAACTGACAGTGAAAGCATTGAAGAGCAGAAAGGCGAGATATTTCAAGATTCAACTCTGCTGCTGCCATGCAAAATGTTTGTTAGTCAAAGTTTGGCTAAAACCTGCCTAAGCAAAACTTATAAGTGGATTCCACGATTTCAGCATCCAAACACCAAATTAAATGACAAGCCTAACCTGACCAGTCCCCTAAGCTCAATAAACTTCTAAAGTGCATGTAACTAGCTTTCACTGTAACACATTTTTTTAAGCCTTTAAAAAAGGACTGACCAGGATTTTTTGTTGTTGTTGTTGTTGTACTACTACTGGCATTCCCTGAAACATGATTATTTCAAGGACAAAACCCAAAACAAAACCTAACCCAACAAAAAGAGTGTAATAATACTGGCATTTTGAAAGGAGCCAATGCCACACAGGTTACACTCCAACTTCTTCAGAAGGGATTGCCAAATCTTTTTACTGTTTAAGGAGATTCCTTCCTTCACCTAAGTAAGCAATAAACCAGCAATACAAAGCTTATAATGCAATTTTAACAACCTGTGTTATTTCTTTTCCCCATGGATGCTGCAGGTTGTGAGCTTCCTCACAACCTTCCTGTGAGATTAAGTTTGAACATTTTGCCTAGGGAAAAGCTAAATGTGCTTTATTTACACTCTATCCTGTTAGCACATCTCACACACTAGTATACACTGAGTCTAAATATTTTAAGTTTTGACTCTCCTTGTGCTCTAATTCATGGTACTGTGCCTCAACAGAAGTTATACTCACAAGAAAGGTGTCCATATTGTCCACATCAGAGTAAGCATGACTTTTAAACATCTTCAGACATATCACCTGTATGTATTTGAGGAAATCTGAAAGTAAGTGAACATGAGTAAGTAAAATACCTTACCTACATAAGAAATCTACTAAATATATTTAAAATATTTTAAATATTTTCACTTTTGTATAGTTGTGATGGTGCAAACCTTTGCTAAAATAAACTTAGTTTTCGTAAGTTTTCATAAGTAAGTTAGGAGAGCATTTCTTGGGTCAGTACAGATTTTTGCACAGTGAGGGTCTGAATTAGCTGAAGTGTGTAGGCCAGTCTCAGTGTAAACTTGTAATAACTGATGACATCATAGATTTTCAAATGCACGGGTAGCTCTGGATTACTTCGTTTCCACCAAAGTCAACAGCAGTTAGATGACTAGTTTCCATGGTGATCCCTTCCTGTGCAATTTATTTTTCATAGCCATTACCTTTCTAACTTACAAATACGTTTTAAAGCAAAATAAAAGTCATTCTTCTTTCACGCACTGCTCATAAACTTACACCTTGTTTTCTCCCATGGAGAAAGGTGGTCTATGGGGAAAGATAGGGCCTATGACCAGTGCGCAGTCACTATAGAATTAAGAGTCTGTTTTAATCTGAGTATTTGATCATACTTGAAGTATGATAAGCTATGCAGTGCCTTTATATGAAATGCTACTGGGACAGTATTCAGACACCTAGGAGGTCTCTTCTAGCCAGGCATTTTTTTTTGTGATCAATTTGATGTTAGCATATGTTTGCCATAACACTTCATTAGAGTTAAAATTCAGAGGTCTTATTCTCCTCTAAAGTCAGGGTTCCCTGATGTAGCAACGTCACATCTCCCTTCTGGCTCACTGGACAAGGTATCATAGGAACTGTCTGACACAGGGCATTCAAGGCCATTTATATTGAAAGTTCAGCCAGTGAAGGAGAATCAGGCTCAAGTCACCCAAGCTACAATTCCCATGAGGCAGCGTGGCAGTTTAAAGATTGAAATGGCTGCGGGCCAAGACTAGGCATTTGGGGACATATCTGTGAAAATGTCTATGCTTTAATTTTCTTGGCGTTAGTGACACTGCATTCCAAAGTAAGGCCTATTTCTTCAGACGTCTGCCCTAATAAATGAATTACTTGAAAATATAATTTCCAATACAAAGCTAAAGAGGGAAATCCTTAATGTACTATTGAGCCAGCCATGTACTTTGCTTCTTTAACAAGAATGACAGAAAAAGTATCTGTCAGCATTTTCTTAGGCACTTAACACGTTCAGCTTTTCCAAGTGACATGCTATCTCATTGCAATATTTGAACTCTGTTAAGAACAGCAATTTCTTCTAAGAATGGGGGTGAACTTTCCTGGGTTTTCTTTTCTTTGTTTTTCCCCCCAAAATATATAGTTTTAGTGAGGGTCCAGTGGGCCGTTAAGGACTGTCTTTATTTTGGCTTTCCTTTTGACTGAGCTCTTTATAAGAGATGATGTGTGGTTTCCCTTTAGAAGAAGAGGAGTTTTGTGAGTAGTTAAGGGCAAAAAATTGAATTTGTTAGTGGTGCATTCCACACTTTTATGACTAAGCCCGTAGCACATGTCTATGTAACTGGTACATAACATGATACTAAATCAGCCCGCATAACTAAATTGCAACATACCATTGATTTTAGTCACTAATAAAACACATACATGTGTTTCAAGTGGTTTTAATTATCTGTTTATTATTAAAGCGTGTTTTCTCTGCTGTGTCTCTATAAAGTTTTGATGTAAGAAAGAATTTTGCTTCCAAATTTAAACTTAACTGTATTACTTGAGACATTTTTGGAGCAGGCAAACAGCTACAAATGGCCATTTACCAAACTATTGTTCTTTAACTTTGACCTCTTAAAGGTGCTACAGAAATAATGCCTGAGAGCTGGTGTTTGGGGAAAAATAATTAAAGGTCCAACTGATTGCATGATAGGACTATGTGGTTAGCTTCACAGAAATGAACTTCCTGAGCTGAGGCCAGAACAATCTGTAAGCCTGACTAGCAAACTCACAGGAAACCGGCTCTCTGCCTCATGCTCTGTTCCCTTCTCTTGCTGATCCAGTAATTCCTGCCTCGGTGATTCACTGTCCTCTGCTCTTCATTTTGTTTTTATCCCTTCTCTGACAAGAGAACTCTAACTTGTTCCCATTACTCCTCTCCTCTCTTCCTGATCTTGCACAGCACAGTATGACTTGATGGCGTAGATGCTTTCCTGCACCATAGACGTGTTTTCTCTTCCAGTTTTGCCATTTCTCTAAGTAATGTTCTTCAGAGTAAATCTACTTAATCGCAGTAACTTTTTCCACATCTCTGACTCACTCCTTAAGATTTCCATCCTCCTGTATCCACTTCTCTCTCTCCTCAGATAGCATCTCACGGACATCTTTGTAGAAGAAATCAGCAAAGGCTTCTGCTTTGTCTTGCTTTCTCTTCTCCTCCCCAACTTTCTCTCCTTTTCCCTTGAGGAAGAGGTGTTATGGTAGCTCTCTTCCTCTCAGAGCTCTGCTTTCTCCAGCAGCCCCATCCCATCACTTGATCACCTTCTTCCATTTTATCCATTACTCTTCCTATAGCTTTTGTTGCTTGCCCCTTCCAGTCCAATCCTGCTTCAGTCTATCCCACAGTCGCCTCCCCACCCTTGTCTCTCCTGCAATAGCCCTATTTACTTTTTACTTTATAAGTTCACTGAAAGAAAAATTGAGTTTCTCTCCTCTGGTTCCATCATAGAACATCTTCCAGACAACACTTCCTGTATTCTACCAAAACCATGATTGTCAAAATCTTTTCAAACCTTTAGACCACATATCCTTATCCTGCTTAGTATCTCTCATTCATTTTCAAATATTGGCTCACAGATATTAACAGGAACATAATGGCACTCTCAGTTTACACTCACATCAAAAATTTTAAAACAAGTACCTTCATTCCTTTGCCGGCTTTGTCCATTATGCTTGGGAGGAACTATGCATAAACATCGACAGGACACGGCTTCTTCACAGTCTTCTCTTTCCTTGATGTCTGTGGATAATCAGACAATTGCTAGACTACTGGCCTGCAGAGACCTTTACTTATCAATACTTTTACTAAATTAATTCGATATTGCCTAGTTTCCTTACACTCATTTGTCTGAATCTGTTCCTTTGTGTTAACTTTAAATGATTTTTGAAGCAAGACCGTGGTTTTTATCCATTCTTCACAGAACTCTTCCCACGGTGGGGTCTCAATCCATGACTAAGGCACCACTTCATTTCAGTAATAACAGCCATACCTTAAAGGCTTAACTGAATTACAGCTCTATCTAAATGCACATAATTGTTAATAAACCAAGCTCCTATTTTTATTGGAATTGTTTGAATTTAAGGCCTTTTTCAGTAATTTACTCTTCTTTGTAATTAAAGTAGTGAGAAACATACGGTTACCCTTTTTGATCTGAGCAAGTAGCCATATTTTGAGATCTCATAGGTTATTCCCATTGGATGGAGAAATTGACGGGGTAAATTTTCTTTGATGTTTATTTCTGGCTATTTCTGAGAAGGTTTCCTGAGAAGGAAAGAAATTCCTGCTTTTTTGAAACCATCAGGATTCAAGCTACCAGAAATAATACATCCTCCAGTCAGTACCCAACCAATAATAGACTCTGTAGACTTCTCCTAGGGCATATACTAGCACTGGTTCTTTTTATGTCTTCAGTTTATTTATGAACTTTGCTCCGCTTCTCAATTTTAAGTCTCTTCTACACACACATATACCCATGCATGTGCAAGCTAAGTAAAACTGCTTCACTATTTTTATTTGGATTTGTGTTTTGAGTCTGGAAACTGCTGCTTGCCTACATGGAGGGGTTGAATGACCTCTTACAACTATTATAAACAAACAGCAAGTTCATCCCTGTTCCAATAATGCATCTATTAAACTGAGGTTTCTTTTAAGAACTGTATGAAGATGCATTTACTATGAATTTTGTGACATGATCTGTAAAATCCTGACAGATAATAAAACTACTTTTGTATTTTGGCTTTGTAAACTTCTGGAAAAATGGTTTCACTCAAAAACATAAAGGATTTTTCATGGATCATTGGAAATGCAACTTTTACATTGAGACATTGAGATATCTCAATTTTAAAGCTCTAACAAAAATATTTTTTTTCATAAAGTAAGATAGAGGAATTTTGTAGGAAGTCCTTAAATCGCATTCACTGTGCTCTGTTTCAGAACCTGTCAGAAACCCAGCCAGAACCTTTGCATGTACCTGTAAGCTTTGCTGTTTGTGTGCATTTGGAAGAGTCAGTTGTGGCTATATGGTTACTTCATGTTGATTTTGTGGTGAAATGAACAAAAGGCACATTACAGACTTTATTATAAACTGTAAATAATGTAGTACAGGCCTTGCTAAACCAGTTGTGCCAGGTCCTGCACTTTGGTCACAACAACCCCATGCAACGCCACAGGCTTGGGGAAGAGTGGCTGGAAAGCTGCCCAGAGGAAAAGGACCTGGGGGTGTTGGTCGACAGCCAGCTGAACATGAGCCGGCAGTGTGCCCAGGTGGCCCAGAAGGCAAAAAGCATCCCGGCTTGTATCAGAAATAGTGTGGCCAGCAGGAGTAGGGAAGTGATCATCCCCCTGTACTTGGCACTGGTGAGGTCACATCTCAAATAATGTGTTCAGTTCTGGGCCCCTCACAACAAGAAAGACATTGAGGGGCTGGAGCATGTCCAAAGAAGGGCAATGAAGCTGGTGAAGAGCACAAGTCTTGTGAGGAGCGGCTGAGGGAACTGGGGTTGTTTAGTCTGGAGAAGAGGAGGCTGAGGGGAGACCTTATCGCTCTCTACAACTACCTTGAAAGGAGGTTGTAGCGAGGTGGGGGTCGGTCTCTTCTCCCAAGCAACAAGCAATAGGGCAAGAGGAAATGGCCTCCAGTTGCGCCAGGGGAGGTTTAGATTGGATATTAGGAAAAATTTCTTCACCAAAAGGATTATCAAGCACTGGAACAGGCTGCCCACGGAAGTGGTTGAGTCACCATCCCTGCAGGTATTTAAAAGACATGTAGACATGGCGCTTAGGGACATGGTTTAGTGGTGGACTTGGCAGTGTTAGGTTAGCAATTGGACTCAATGATCTTAAAGGTTCTTTCCAACTTAATGATTCTATGATTCTGTGATTCTGTACGCAAGAGCCATGTTAGTTTTACCCACACACTATATAGCTAGTATTTTGCTGTCACTTTTTATTAGCACCTTGTAAGTACCAGCTATTTTATAAGTGTAATACATGATGATAGGTTAAAGAATGCATAACGTATTTCTGTCAGGAAAAATACTTTTCACTTGCCTTATTTTTTTCTTTGCACTTCCAATTCTAAATTTGTTTGTATATTCTGCTGTACATACCCTGTATGCAATAACCTGTTTCCCAGTGGCAGTCTTGCTACTGTGGGAGAAAAAGCTAATTTGGGATTTTATATGAATATTTTGGGTCATTTTCCTTGGATCTTAGTTCATGTCATGTTGAGATGTCCTTTGCTGCTTTAGTAATCCTATTGGAGCATTATCATTGTGGCTTTTTTATTTCCCCATAAGTTTTCCACCTTTGCTAGTTCTGACAAATTAGAGTCAGTTCCACTAATGTTGAGATTCATTGAGTAAAGGAACATATGAATATGCCTTCACAGACACAACAGACATGAGTGTGCCCTGCCCTGCTTTTGAGATGGCTGCTTACGAGCCTGCTGTAGTTAGAAAGCTGGTTAGTTGTGTTAGTGCAACATGGTACCTCAGTTAGTCAAATTTGCTGAGAGGGAGCTACAGAGTTTTGGGAATAGTGCTCCCAGTTGTATGGCTCCTGGATTATTCATGACTTGTGCCTATCAAGCTCATGACTGTTTGTCTATTATAATCAAGGTTAACATTTTGTATTTTAAATATTGTGTTCTTCACTTGACAGTGTTCAGATCACTGGCGCATTGTCTTCATTCAGGCTTAGATCAGGGCAGATACAGAAAGTTGAGTGGATGATACCTGCTACAGCTGTATATATGCATCCTCAAATGATATGTGCAAATTTCTGGAGCCCCATGAAAATAAAAGTTCTTTTTCAGTCTCATTTATACTACAACAAAGTAGTTGTTATAAACTGTAACCTTTCAACACTGATCCTGATGAATATGCAACAAAAAGATAAGGTTTTTGAGAAAAGCAATTGCAATGATCTAACTATAATAATACCTAGCTCTTGTACAGTCCTTTTCATCAACTGATCTCAGAGCACTTTAGAAAGGAGATCAGTATCATTACCCCCATTTTACCCATTGGCTTCATTTTCTTACAGTGCATTGTCTTGATTTGCAAAATGTATACAAAACTCTTTATATTCCTCTTTCAGATCTAATGTGAAGTGGGAGTTATACTCGCTCTGGCATGAGAGGGTGCTTTTTGCCTTTCACATCCTCCAACCCCTACACACACAGACCCCTCTATTTTTTTCTGACTGAGTGGTTTTGCAGAGCAGAGATCAAAAGGAAATTTATCGGTATCTGTCTCCCTTCAGACCATTGAAGCCAGACTTCTGACAACTGTGTAGCAGCCTTAAAGCTGAAAGAGGCATCAAGAACAGGGAAAGAAAAGAGAGGAAAAAAATGTCCCAGGGCTACACTGTCATTGTCAGATTATGGAGGAGGAAATTGCAGTGTGAGAGCACCCATGAGATGCTTTGAAGGTAGGGTGGCAGGGGCTGGGGACGGTGGCCTCACTTGATTGTTGGTTTGTCCAACTCAAAAGACTCCAGGGTCCCCAGTCCCTGAAGACCCTTGAGCTCTGAAGTTGAAACAGCATCCTCGTGTGTTATACAGTTGTGGTTAAAGGTGACATAAAGTGCTTTAAACACATAAAGCTCCTTATAATGTTGGATCACTAGCAGAACATACATGTACAATCAGAAATTACAAATACTTCACTGAAAACGCAATTTAAGGCGTGTCATTTAAACATAGTCCTTCCTTCACCTAACTACTAAAAATGGGGCAATAGAGTTCAGAATTTCCTCTGTTAGAAAAGCTCTTGTGTATAAATACTGAAATCTGGAGTAAAAACTTAAGCGTTACTGGTCTGAACTTTTCCAGACTCCGAGGGATTCAGGCTAGAGATTGTCTGAAGTCCCTTGCTTAAATACTCAGCCAAGTCTGCTGAGGTGATATTAGACAGCACAGACTCTGTTCAGCTAAACCAGAGGAAAAGAGTCAGTGGATCCTTTTATGTCAGATGTGCTCAGTATTCCTTCAACAGTATCCTCTATCTACTGTATTGCAAGGGACTTCACTAAAAGCGCTGGCGAGAGCTCTGCTTCTGCATTGCTTTAAATAATCATGTTAGTAATGTGATTCACTGATGAAAGAGGAGCAGATAAATCCCTGAGCTCTGAACTTGGAAAGCAGAAAGAAATGATGGATGAACCTTCTGCATTGGCAATTAAATTGGGTTCAGATAATGAATCAAATGTTTAGCTGCTTATCCGGACCCTATCCCCCCAAACTCTCCAGTTATATCTGATACTGGGACTTCATCCAGCTCCCTTTGAAATCAATTAACAGACTCTCACTGACTTCAGCAGGGATGATATCAGGCCTTAGGGCTCAAACAGGTTTGCTTTCCTGTGACTTACAGATTTTTTTGCGTTTTGGCTGAGATGGGGACAAGACTGACAAAACACTAGCCTAAAGATAAATCTCCAGTCAGGGAGAAATGGGACAAGTGAAAATGCCAAGGACTTTAAAAATCCTCTAAGAAAACCTCTAGTGGGACACCATTATTATGTATTTGTTTTCTTAAGAAAATAATTGATTCAGTTTGGGCTTTGTGGAAAAAAATCAGATCTATTCTTATTTTGACCATTCTGGTTCACCTGCGTCAGTAAAATGCATTACATTTCATTGTCAATAGATAATTATTTTGAACTTGATGTCTGAAAGATGTTTTGTTAATGAGTAGGACCTGAAAGAATCTTTTTGAAAAACATTCATATTCACCTTTGAGTTAAATAATGGCAGCATACATAGCAAAATCTCCACCTATGGTGAGGGAAGAGTTTAGAGGTTCCATATTGCAACTGGCATCAAACAAAAGGAAGCTGGTCAAAGAGGTTAATTAATTGGGACACATCCTCTCAAAGTTTTGCACAGTGTCATTACTACCCAGAGAAAGTCAACAGGATGCATTACGTTTCGTCTTCTTCGCATTTCAGAAATGTATCTGAGACTGCCTTGTTGAGTTCTTTTCAGATTTAAGAGCTGTCAGTCCCAATACTTTTGTGTGACAGTGTAAATAAGAAAAGGATATATGTTTATAGGGAGGTTGTCAACATAGCATTCATGTATTTACAGGGGGGAAAAAATCTCTACATCTCTAGTAACCAGAAATATTTTTTTTTTCAGGGAACAACATGAGGCTTTAATTTTTTTTCTAACAGAAAATGTAAAACATTCCTAATTGAAATGTAAAAAATTGATTTTATGTTGGAATTAAATATATTTCTCCTTATATTTTTCTTGTAAAAAACTTTCAATCAACCATTTTCTCAGACTCTGATCCACAAAATTACACTTTCTGATAGGAAGAAACTTTGTGGTAAGAAATGAGCCAGTTCTTTTAATAACTCCTTGGATCTTCATAACTACTTGGGAGATATTTCTGGACTCCATGGTTTTCCTTCCAAATTAACCTTGTTAATGTGAAGGGGAGAAAAGAACACAGATGTTTCAGTCTCTGTGCAGTAGTTGGGGCACAGTTGCAGACCCTTTTTATTAATCTCTTTGTCCCTAGACACCCAAATAAGAGTACAAAAAGCTTTGAGGAAGTGAAGCCACAGCTTTCAATGTGGTGGTGCCATTTTAAGCCATCTCTATCAGAGCACTGAGCTCATCAGGCACAGCTGACAAAAGCAGCTGTAGGGATAACTGTCTACCTAGTGTGGCCATGCACAGGCTCCTTCTCCAGGAGCAGAAGTCACTCTATTATAAAAAGACTACATAGTGCTGTGACAAACAAGATCATACACACCCTAAATGCGTATTTCTGGTCCCTAGTCTGCAGCATGAAAATTGTTTCATGAGTTTTTGTGGAGTGACTGTGGTCTCTCTGAAGATTTTGGGGAAAGTACAATTTAGTATATGCCTGTACAAGGAGGCACAAATGCCAGACAGAATTGAGTCCGAAATATTTTTTAATCCAATTTACTTATTATTACCTTCCACTTGAGTTAAATGCAAATGGAAAACAGAGTAGTCCATGTTACTTGTTTTTATAGCTGTTTTCTGGCTAGGTTCATAGTCTGGTTCTCAGGCACTCCTAGAGTGTTAGCTGGACTCACAACACTGGAAGGGAATGTTCAAATGCAAAACATTTCCCTTTATAATGAGCACAGATCATGGCAATATTTCCACTCCTACTGTCTTTCAAAAACCAACTTCATGAAACCTAATTTGAGGCCCTAAACCACATGGCACAGCCCTTGTAGTGGTAAAAATCCCATCTGAAACAAAATGTTCTTCTACCTACTTAGTTACTATTTCTGAAAGGTGTCACATATTTTTAATTTCCACTCAGTTGAGGGTGGTTGTGGTGAAAGTCGTTTTCTTGAGGAAAAATGCAGACCTTATATTGGTTCTGCTAAGAACACTGCTAAGAGCTAATGTGTTAACTTCACTGCATCCGATGCAGAAAAAAATCAGGATTTGAAGTACATTTCCTTCTGTGGCTTTTCCTTTGTTTCCTCTGAAAGTAATCTAATATTGGTCTTATCAGCAGCAGGTTACCCCTCATGTCTGGATCTGTTACTTGTGGTACAATGTACACAGTGCTTGAGAAGACAAAGCATGCCTGACATGCCACGTCAAAACCACAGGAATGTCATAAGGCTTTTTCCTTAGTCTATATTTGTTTGAAGGAATTGGCCATAAATCCCAGTGCCTTGAGTGTGTCTATCCAAACAGGATCACTGTGAGGTGCAGTTTGGCAGATACTGCATTACACTGGTGTCCAAAGGCTGTTCTGGAAACATCTCCCAAAAGTGGGCATAAAGATTAGATGGTTTCTTCAGAGAGCTGGACAACTGGGACCTCAGGTAAAGGACCCATAATCCACAGGAATGACTAATGGAGTTGTTTGCACTCTAAGTACAAGTCATTAGAACATAAGGCACAGATGATAATCCTATTCAGAACAGCTGATGAATGTCCAAATTCTACAAAAATCACAAATTCCCCATTCCCTAGTGGTGTTTGTCACAACATAATGAAGCTCTCTTTCAGACTGTTTTGGACAACAGATGCTTGTAGAAAACCACTTTGTGTTGTGGGTAACCTCACAGGAGAATGTATTCTTCCATTTAATTTAGAGAATAATGGAAAAAGTAGCTTTGGATTCACATCAGCATACTGGAGATCAGATATGGGTGGAAAATCTTGCCTGTTTGTGGAGGTCAGTTGTGAAGACTGTGCCAACATTGCAGTTCCACGTCTGATGTCACCATTCATCAGACATCTACTCTTTTTTGTCTAATATGTGCATATGAACCAATGCCAGTGCACTTTTGCTGATGGAAGATATGCTTCTGAACTGCTCACACATATATTTCAGACAAAGTCAAAATCCAGCACAGAAAATGTATGTTCTTTACAGTAATTAATTAATTTATTTAAAAAGATGTTGTTTCTTAAGACTGTGGCTACAACCACTGGGACATTTCTTCGTAATGACATGTGTCAGGTGATATCATTCTTAATAGTCAGGTCAAACTACACATTTGCAAGTCTAACTGCTCCCTGGAAGGGCATCCTAGAGCACAACCGTGACTAAATAGCAATTAAATTGAAAACTGGAAAAGCAAAACCAGCATATTGGATAGAAGAATGGCAAAATTACATATTAGGCCCTTTCATTTGCTGTCTTCAGCAGGCCATATCTTGGAGTCCTTATTCGATTCTTACTACCCTTTCTAAGCAAAAACATCATTAAAGTTAAAAAGTAATAATTCAATGATAAATAGGAAGCGGATTGGAGTTGGGGGGGATAAATTATGCTAAGGTTGAAATTTTCAATATTAGATGCATGAGAATAGCCACATTTTGTAAGTACCCAACAAAGCAACCCAATTTTCGGGGAAGTGGAATCCACACAGGGAATGCTCTTTTCACACTTGGAAAATTCCTTTATTTGCTTATTCTCTCCAGAGCTCCCTCCTCCTTTCTTCTTTTGGCCTTCTTTGCTTATGACTATACCCATCATGATTGCGATGCGTTTGGAGAAAGAGAATGTGTTGATAAACCTCCTCACTTAGTTACAGACACAAAATACAATTACAGCAATTACATATAATAGTGGCAATATATTTTAAAAAGCTTCCCTGAGACAGCTGTTTTGAAACAATAATGAACATTCATGGTTTAAATCACTTAAGACTGAGACTAGCTCTTTTGCCTTATTTATGTTCCCCTGTTTCCAAGAAACATTTCTGGAAAATATTTAAGGCAGAACAGCATAGACTTGCCCTTGAAATTTTGTGGCAAAACATGCAAGAAGCAGACTTAAAAACAGAGATTACAGTCACCTACTGAATTGCTCTGATTTCTTAATTACTTATTCCCACATGTAGAATTGAGGTCCTTAGGAAGTGTTTTAGGAAGACATGAACTCTTTTTGTGCCAAAATAAGTGGTTGATCTTCAAGACTTCAGCACTGCTTGACAGAAGAAAATCCCTCCCCATAAACTCTACCCTGGGATCTGCTGTGTGCCAAGCACTTTTGAAACGTAAATCTCACTTACCTGACTAGGTGGGTGCTGAGCTTTTCTGAAACTCTGGTTCCCTGATAGTCCAGCGGTGAATGATCTAGAAAAATGTAAGAGTTACAAATGCCTGTTTCTTGTGGCTTAGACTGCAAAATACTTTCAGGACAAAATCCAGGTGTTTATCCCCTAAAAATACATTTGCGTCTTACTTGAGCGAAAGAACTATCTACTGACTCCTTATAAATGTCTATCAATCAAAGCTGTTTTCCTCTTCTTCATTCTACATCAACTGATGGACACTTTTATCAGACATCATACTTTTCTGTAGAGAGGAAGCATACAGCCAGCATACAGCCACAGAGTCTCTGCTTTTTCTCTGGTCTCATATCACCTGACTCACTATATTTTTAGACATCATCATCTCATATTTTTAGACATTTTGTAATTAGTACTTTACTTTACAATGACTGGAGACTTTTGGAAAACTTGGATCATACTAAACTACCACAATCTGACAAACTTTGCACATCCTTTATTCTGCACAACCAGATGTCACTGCAGTAGGCATGTGCATTAGATATGTATTTATTTGTGCATGTTTACAATGAATGCGGAATATGCTGATGGTGTTGTTTTTCCATAAATAAGGACTTAGGCTCCTAAAGTGGCACTTAGGTAGAATTAGAGACTTTCTGTCTTACTCATTCTTAACTTGTAATCACCAGTTAATAAACTGCATCTTTCTTCCCCTCTCATTGCATTTGTTCTTTTAAACCCCATTCTAAGTAATTTAACTTTTGAATTGCATGGGAAGCTTTGCAGTGTTAAGTTCTTCAGTTCATTTCAGAGGACAGATGACAAAATGTGAGATATAGCACTATTTAGCATTATAACTACACGTCTTCTGAGATACAGCTCCTAAAGTATTGTAGATTAAGCCTTCAGAGGAAGAGCAGGTAAAGAAACATATAATAAAAACAATAAAACTGGACAGTAACGTTTAAATAGCAAAATTTTAGTCATGCAAAATACATTAACATGCAACAGGTGATTTATATTCCCATGCAACTCAAATGCATTTGGAGATCATGAGGAGAGCATTTGAGATCAGTTGGGAAGCATTAGGTATCTTGCAAGATTAGACCTATATGAGGTTGTCCTTAGAATTACCATTTTTTACTCATCACTAATCACTTCTACCTCCTTTTCTTTCTTAGTCACTTTATTTGTTTCAAGGGGACTGATAGGGCCCTTGAGGCAGTCCCATAATGATACTAATTAATTAATAATTGGTAGCAATTTGGGTGTGTTGAAGAGCTGACCTCAGATAATTCATGCATTGTGACATGATGTACTTTACAGTGCCAGCAGCAGAAACAGCAGGAGTGCCATCCTCCAGCTGCCAGAACTAATTATAAGCAGTCTGTCTTTTCCCTCAGTGGCAGATTCTGTTTGTTTCACAACAGTCAATTTAAAAGTCACTTTTAATATCATCATCAACAAAAGAATACCTGGAAAAAATGCGTTCACTTTTGACCGAGAAACTGAAGAATGAGTTGGATTTCCATGGTCACTTTTGTTAATTCAAACAGTGAACAGAAGGCAAAAAGCAGATGGAAAATCTCTCACAGGAAAATATAAAAACTGGTATTGCTTTTGCACAACTGGTGTGGTGCTGATGGGTTAGTTAACACAGCAACTTAAAACATAAAGTCCCTTCCTGAGGCTCTTATATTCTATGATCAAGCTTATGACAAAAGACTACAGGCTACATTCTCTATGAAAACTAATTCTGTGTAAGTCTTAGTGGGGACAAGGTGCTGAGAAAGTAATGTAGACTTATAGAATGATATCAGTGTTTGTTGAAGTAGAAGGTAATTCACGGTTATGAATTCTCATCCTTCCTATTACTCAGTACACTCACACCATTAAAATCCCTTCTTAAAATTTCATCCTTCCTCCATAGTAAGGTGAAAAGGTTAATTCCCAAGGGACTAATCCTGTGAGGTGCTGGGCTCTCTCAGCTCCCACTGACTTCAAAGCTAAATATTTGGTTCACATGAAAGCCTCTTTAATTCCCCATTACTGTAAGGTATACTTGTATACAACAGTGGGAGCAGTTGTCATTATAAATCAGAAGGTTTATCAGGGGAGCTATTCTCCAGGGCAGAGCAGATTCTAACGCACCACGACATACTTTATTTGTTAGCCTCAATTCCACAGGAATTTTATTCAGGCAGACACCTCAAGGCATGCATCTTTTCAAAGTATTTAGGCAGGAAGCAAAATTCAAATTAGATACACTTATGATGCAAATGCATTATTATTTAGCTCAAAACGACTGAGGCTCAGGGGTCGTAAATCCTGCCATAAAGAGATCTTTCAATTACCTTCTGTTCAGTGAATCAGAGAAGAGGAACCCTTTCCCTGGCTTTTTCATGCAGAACAAATTTGACTCCCAAACAAATATCAATCACCATAATACTCTATATTTTGGCCTCTATATAGACCTAACTACAAGCTGTTTTATATGGGGTTTTCTTTTAAGATGGTGTCAAACCAAAACCTTGCATCTTTAGTGTGACTGAAATCTGAACCCAGTCTTGAACAGCTCCTCCCTTTGTGAACTGAGCCAAAACTCCAGACTAGAGGATGTTTGAAACCTGGAGCCAGATCTAGATCTAATTTAAGAATTATTTTCTTTCCCTTGAAATTTCATTTCTTCCTCAGCTCATCCCTGTCTTTCATTCCAAACATCCAAACTACAGCTAAACTTTATTACTGCTTTCTCCCTAACGTTTCCACAGCATGACTTTTCTGGTGGCTCACATTTCCCTTCACGTCCTTGCTTGATGTTTGGCTTTTCTAACATTCACCCGGTTGCTTCTCCTTCTCCTCCTTTCCTGCCCCCAGCTGTGCCAGTCTGTTCTACATACCATCTGCCCATTCAAAACACTGCTGCTATGGTCGTTATCCACCGTATTGACCATGGTATCCATCACAGGCACCTTGAATCCTTTCATTAGTTACTGTCATTCACACCTTTTTCCCTTCAGGATGCCTTGAACATCTTCTTTCCTTTGTTTCTCTGTTCTTATGTTATATTGATCAGTTACACCAATCTGTTCCCCAGCACCCAAATTTTACATTACCATCCTTGAGTTTTGTTGCACAAGACATTGGGAAATTTTTATGCCTGCTTCTGCTTTGATCTTCTGAACAGGTATAAGAGCAGACAAGCACAACATCTCTTTTCATAGTTCTTTAAAAAGCATGTGGACATCTGGGTCCACGGACCTTACTTGGCTGGGAGTGTCCCAGTAATCGTGAGGTGTTTGCAGCCAGCCTAAGGCTTCACTCAGTACAGTTCTTGGCAGGTATATCCACTTTTGATTGTCTGTAGGAAATTTCAGTTTTCTCATCGCACAGTGGTGATTATATAAGTGGTGGTTTAAAGCTTCTGTACGACACAAACTAAAGGAAAGAAATGTCTCCTCAGATACACAAAGTCATCCCAACAAAAATTCACATAAAGCCTATTTCTCTGACATGGAGAAATTGTACGCTCAAGTTCCAAGTTCCTTATATTTAAAAAAATCCTTAGGTCCATATTTATATATCATTTGAGGCCATATTTATAACAATACAGAAATTCCAGCAACATTTTATGCAACTGTATTCAGGACAACATTTATCTTCTCAGCAAAACTTGCTAGTAAAGTTCCATTCATTAAATTAAATATTTGGTTCATTCATCGATTTAAATATTTGGTTGTATTCAATTGTACACATGTATTGTCTCACAGAATAAATGAATTGCTATAGTTTTCAGTGTATTTTAAATGGAAACATGCTTTTAAAAAATAATGGTGTGGCTGCAGTGCTAGTGAAAGGTGCCAAATAAATATCTTCAGAGACTGCAATTTTCTATGGGTTTCATCTACAGACTATTACTTGACATGGACTATTATAGAAGAAGCACAGGTCCTGTGGTTAGGGAATAGAGGCATGTGTCAAGAGGTCAAGGTTTCCATTCCCCACCCTGCTGGACCTGCTGCTTCACCTCAGGCCAGTCACCTGATCGCTTTGTAACGCAGTTTGCCCATCCGTGAGGAGGGCTTAATCCTTCCTACCTACTCTGCAGGAAAGCTATGAGGCTTATTCTGCTAAAGTTCATAAAGTGCTTTGAAATATTTGTCTTGAAAGCAAAGCGTATCTCTTGCGTTGATGTTTTTATCCATAGAACTGGTACTACATTTATAGTCATGGTACCAGCTCTCCACCACCACTAATAAAACCAAGTCCTAATGAGAAAAGTGCTTCCTATGTTGTAACCTCCACATTTTTTCTTCTTTTCTGTTTCCTCTTTTTCTGTCAGTTCAGGTGACTTTTTTTTTATTTTCTTTTTTTTGCTTTGCATTTTCCAGACTAAAACCACAAAGGTTCAAAAGCAAATAATCTACTTTTCAGACTATCTCCCTCAATTTCAACCAAAAGGAGAACAAAAAAAAAAAAAAGTTTGGATTGTGTAAATTTAAAATTATTTGTAAATTAGGCTTTATGATTATGTACCACAAATAAATACAATTGAAACATCCACAGTGCCATAGCTTAAAGATAATATCATTGGTTCTTGAGTTTGTGCAGGCCTGCTTACGTCTTTATCTGTGATTCTGCTATATAAACAAAAGCTTATCTTTCTTTTGCTGTCCTTATCTTGTTCATCAGTTGATTGTTTGCTAAGTATCTTAGTGAACAAGATCCCAACGAAAATGACTGTTCATGTACAATTTGTTTGGATCAGATTAAATTAGAAAGAAGGTAAAAGTGAGAGACAGAGAAAGTAGAACGGACCTTACAAATGAGTACTGGAGGTCAAAATGAATTAGCAAACATTATGTTTGAAGTTTTCCCTTCCTCCTGTCTAACTTTTCTGTGTACTTTCTGGAAGAGAAATTCTTTAGATGTCCAAAGGAAATTCTTTAGATGATGTGAATTTGAAATGTCTCTTATTATTGTAATGTAAGAAAATGTCTTGGGAAGAATAAAAGAATTTAACACAATTAATGTTAACACAGTTAGCTCCCTTTGTCACACTGTTGCCTGCTGACAATTCTTCCAGTGGCTGCTATTACTTTCTGCTCTACTATGCATTTCTGATACCGATTCATTTTAACTGTTATCAGTGCAAGTCTTTGAAATTGATCCTACATTTCCCGCAAGAAGACTCAGAGGCCTGACTGGGATGTGATTTGGAAGGGAGAAGCTAACCATGTTAAAGTCCTTTGTTATTGTTCTGGTTTTGAATTGCAATAATACCTGTATCTGAGATTTGGACTCTGTTTTGTTCAGAAGCAGCGCTATCTTATGACTTTATTTCAAGTAGATAAGGATGCCTGGGGAATTAAAAAACTTGCAGGACATAATGACTTGCCAAAGGCACAGCAGGCCAGCAGCAGCAGGGCCAGGATTCTGGAGATCTGTTGTGCTCCAGCAGCATCTGCAAGCTGCTGGTATAGGCATCTTTCCCACTTCTCACTCTCTCTCTAGCTCCTCTTTACTTCACCCTCTCATAGATATAAATCCAGAGGAAAAAATATAGTTATCTAGTCAACGCCCCTTCATTCTACAAGCTGGATAATTTTGTTATGGTGTCCTTCTTCCATTCCTTCTGGCCTATTTTTTAATTAAGACAGATTTGTTGATTTAAAACCAGAAAGAAAGCCATAACACCCCTACGTAACCTCGCACCCATGAATAACCTCTTCCAATGCTTAATGGCTTCCATTTTCTAAAATATATGATTTATTTTTATTTTGATTTTGTCAGGTTTCAGTTTCCAGATGTTAAGCCTTGTTAAGTATTTGTCTGATAGATTAATATCTCCCAACTAAATGGATGGTTTTGAATGGTCTTAACCTTCTCACAGGCAAATTAAATACATTAGGATTTTTAGTCTTTCACATAGATCTTTATAGCTTTTTTCTATACTTCTTCTACTTGTCAGTATTTTCTTTTGGGAGAATGAGCATCCAAACTTGGTACAATATTCTGCTTCTGCAGCGATTTCAGAAAGACCATGTACAGTTGTAATATTTTCCTTGTGTTTGGCTAGTCCTCAGCTGACACAGCCAGAGATCTTCCAGCCATACCACATTCAGTTCATTATTCACCGTGATGACTAAAAGTAGATAACCTGTGTGTGCCTCAGACCTCTGTCCACACAGTCTTGCTGGTCTCCCACTACCACAAGATACTGATATTGCTTGATGGTTCAACCACCCCATTTAACTGAATCCCCTCCTCCATCAAGTTACCTTGCCTCCCGATGCCTAACCTCACAGCTCTGTGAGTCATCCTAATTCTTTCCTTGCTTGGGCTTTCACTGAACCCCACAAACTCCACAGATCATTTTTCATCCCTGTTGTGAGCATGTCCACAAGATGTGATCAGTGCTAGCAGCAGGGAAATGATTTACACCAGAGACAGCTCAAAATGAAAAGCCCTAGCCATCATTTCTATGTGTCCCCAAAGTCTTTCTCTGTTGTATGGAAAAGGTCAATGGGAAGTCAACAAAAGAGAAGAGGAAAGGAAAACATGTAGCTATGTTCTTTCAACAAGCTACCTAGTCTACATTTATATGCTGTATATGCATACACATTTTAAAATTTGCAGGGCTGATATGCTTCCCTTTCTTTGCCCATCTCACAGAGACATTCTCAGGCTTATTGAGTCTGCCATGCACTTTGAGATCCTCAGTTCGCAAAGAAACTTAAAGCATTACTTACTCATTGACAATTCATACAAAATTAAAAAAGAAGCCCCCACACTCCCAGGGTGACGAAATCACAAGTAATATTAAACAGCCCTCAGTCCACAAAATGCCACGCTAAAGACTCTGAAAGGACCTCCTCTGAAACTCCATGGTAGTTAGTAGACTGACATTTCCAACAGCACACCCTGATCGTCTCTTTCGGACTTCAGTACCTACCAGAAAGCTCATTCCAGTAATAACACTCCTTCTTTGTGAACTTTAAAAGTCAGTAGCTCTCTCCTTAGTGCATTCCAGAAGATGACAGAGTATATCCTTTTCCAAAATAGTATGGTTCACATTGCAACATGAATTTGACTTTTTCTTCCTTGTTTACTGTGACCCTCATGCAGAGGATTTCAAAATGCTGCCAGGCAGGCTCTTCCTACAGTGAATATTGCATGGTGAGAGAGTGCGTACATGGAGAATAGCTTATGGTGTTGTGGTGGAGGACCAATTAGTGTGCCTCTGAATTGTTTCGGTGTTGATCAGCTTGTTCTGGCAGAAGGCTTGTCACTACATTAAAAGGAATATTTATAACTGTGCTGGAAAAGTGAAGAGCTTGTTGGTAGGACAACATTACATGTGAATGCTAGCCAGGGTGGATCAAGTTTTGCCAATACATTTCTTCGTGCAGACCAGGCTGTAGACCTTTTATGCAAGTCTGACTTTCTCAACAGCAGCTTAGTTAATCTAATTTATAGGCCCATAGCCCCACCAGTGCAGAACACGGCCCCAGTGGATGGCTCGGCTCCCTTCGCGCAGGCAGGCTGGAGGAAGCTGTAACACCAGCACCTCAGTACTAAACTGCAAGGCTTCCTCTGACCCTGAAACCAATCATTATTCACTTGAAAGCCAGACTTGCACAAACAAATATTTTGTGTGGCTGTTATGATTATTGTCAGTAACTGTCCCCATTGTTCAGGCGCAGGAATTCCTTTGGTCTCATAAATACTAAACCGAGTCCTCCCCTCCCCCCTTTAACTGTCAGATAATTACACAGTTGGCTTTAGAGTTTAACTTGTCAAAGGAGTTTCATTACTTTGTTCCTTTTGGGCAGCTTCCACTATTGTGCTTTCTGAACACTAAACAGAACCTATATTAACTGTCAGTTAATTACACACCGTTTTTCTTCAGTATTTACCAGTCAAAGGGGCAGGTAGGCTGCAATCCTATCATCTCAATCACTGTCTCTGCTCACAAAAGAATCAATAAAGATGAGTCACTTAGTGTCACCCAGTGTCTGATACTCAAAGCCACCCATTCCTAATTGCCTTTAGAGATGGATGATAATACAAACTTTGAAGTGATAATCAGCCTAATGAGTGGCCTTGCTGAGAGGGTAGATCATGTGTCAGAACAGTTTGCAGATGCTTACAGGCAAACAAAGCCAGCTTTCCTTTTAGAGCTGAGAGGACCATGGCAAGTCTGGTACCCAGAGCCCAGCACAATGGCAGAGACTGGAGCACAGCAGGACGCTGTAGCCTGCTGATCACAACTGACTCCATCCATCTTGCTCTTTGCCTTTAATCAGCACAGTCAGAACAAGTCCTCCAGATCTCTGCATGTTTATGCTGGATGTTTAGGCAATAACTGTGTAAAAGATAAATTCTCTGATTCTGAGTCATTGGATTTAAATAATAGTGATTGGACTTGATAGGCAATGGCCAGGGATCCCGGCTAAAACTACTGAGTAAATGTAATTAAATACAATCGGGTGCAGTCAGCCAGGCAAAGGCAGAGACCATAAAAGGCTCATTCAGACAGCAATGAAAACAAACAACGTCAGCAACAAAAACAAAACCAGTGTTTGGTTTGCTAATAAGAGCATGATCTGAGGCCTGATCTACACTCAATTTTTGCACCCAACAATTTGACCAAATCAATAATTTGAAAAAAACAGCAACAAACAAACAAACAAAAAGACAAATTAGAGTGTTATAATCCCTGAGTCTGGATGCAGTTATATCATCATAAAGACATTTTCTTTTCAAAATAGTTAAGCTGTCATAAATTCAGTCAAGTGTGAACAAATAGGCTATGACCATGTTTGTGCTAATATGACTGTCTCAATATAAAAGGGTTGTTTTGCTTTAGCAACCTTTACCAATTTAGCTAAATTTTGACAAGAGCTGACTGTGGACATGGCTTCAAAATCATCTCACACAAAGACTGAGAATCTGTAGGATTACACCAATTTGATTTCAAAGTATAAATGAAATACATGAATGTGTATAAATGGACTGGTTAACATGTTTAGCAATTTGGACATAACAATTTAAAACTATTTTTGGGACAAATGCTAAAATCTGCATTCCCTTTCTTAGCGCTAGTTTTCAGTGATTCACTGTGAGTCAGGGAGAGAAAGGTGATGAAAAAGCTGAACAAGTGGGTTCAGGATTTGACACTGTTTTACTAGGAAGCTGTCAGAGATTTTAGTATTTTGTAGCCAACTATTTTGCTTTTAAAACCTGTCATGCAAATATGGAATTATTGCGATAAACAGAATGAGAAACAGAAATTGTCATAAACGCAAACTAACCCTTTGAAATGAAAAGCAAGATTATTGCTGCTCTTTAAAAAACTACAGAATGAGGCCTCTTTCAGATAAAACCAATCACATTTACATATTTTTACCAGCTTTACATCTGCCTTGCTTCCTATCTTCAAGTCAGTGAGAAAAGTTCAATCTTTAGGATACGAATGGACAGAAAAGATAGCATTTATTTTGTAGTTCATGTATGAGTATAACAGAAGTGCCAGTGGAAAGGTTTTAGAGCTGTCTGATTGTACTTGAGTTTTCCTTTTGAGGCCGCATTCTCTAATTGACATCTAGTAATACTTTCTGTATGTTCATATGGAAACCCATGTCTTCAAGCTCTCTGCTATAATTAGCATCAGTAATTAGCCCAACCTAACACTATCTGAAACTGAATTCACAATAAGGTGTTAGTTTAGTTCTTTTGGTAAAGAACATGAGAAAGAAGATACTTTACTGAATTTGTAAGTGGGCTCCAGAGACACGTGTCCACCAGTGGTCATAGGCTGCCAGAGATCAAACAGGATACCTAAGGTCCCTGAATTCACAAAGCTGAAAACACGTACGACTGTCTGCCAGCGCTGTGCTCTCAGTCTTGCAGTAGCCAAGCTAACTCGGCTCTTCTGAGTTCCCTCAGTGGCAGCTGTGAATTAGACAAGAGTTTTCCATGCGTTGAGGCTGTGGGCTTGTTCCCTACAGACCGACTGCCCCTTCGTTTCTGCCCACAGAGCACTGCAGAGAACCAGCCTTCTCTAACAACGCTACCACAGAACTTCTGGGAAGTGGTTTCAAGCTGTGGAGGCACTTCATCTTCCTTCTTACCTGGGGAATCAACTGGGAAAGATTACCCCAGCCATACTAAAGTAATATTCTTCTCCAAGGCAAATTCTAACCCACAGTTATATTTCTCCTATGGATAATATTCCTTTAAAATTCTTTTAACTCACACATTTATAGTTCATATGATTCAAGTTAATTTTTAAGTAATAAAGTTACTAAACATTTTTTTTAAATCACTGAATAACCCCATATGCATATGCATTGGACTATATGCATAGCATAGGTTCATGTTAATTTAGTTAAAAACAAATGTATTCACAAGCATGCAAGTCTAAAAATGCTCTTTCAAGCACAAAATATTGCTATCATTACATATCTTATCACTTATAATCACATTCAAAATCTCCATCTGAGCTCTAAAGTGTGTTGGACAAAGGGAAAAATTACCTGTGGTCAGACCTATAGAACTGAAGTTGATAATTCGTGATTAGTTAACGAAAATGTGTTGACATATGAATTATGGTTGCAAATTTAAGCTTGTATGTTGCAGGCAACTATGGGTTGGAAATGAAAGGGGACAATGAATTGAATAAATGGGTTTGGTGATAGCTGATACCTACTCAAGTAATCTTGATTCAAAATTTGGATTGTAGGTAGAGATGTTAAAACCCACGTGACATGATACACTGCAAGGAATTTACTAACTTTTTTTTTAAACAAAACAAACAGGAATTTTAATGTCTTTGAAATCCACTCAGTTGATACTAACCTTAGGATATCAGTTTACTATTATTTTGATACCTCCTATTTGTATTATTGCATCTCATAGTCATAAAGAAGGGTTTTTTGATGCTCAGGTCTGTACAGGTAACAAACAAATAATCCACATCTGAAAGATTTCCCTAGATATAAAGCCCTAAGAAAGAGAATTATAGCTATGATTTTCAGAAATTTAATTTTTTGGATGAGCTCAATTTGAGCATGTAAAGGGATCTGGTTATCAAAGGATTTTGAATTTCACACGTTCTAAAAATATCTTAAATTAGAGACCCAGAAATACAGGCAGCCATAATCACTAGTGACCTTTAAAAATCACAGGTATGGTTTCTCCATCAGTTTATGTCACTCTTACGTGGGGTCATTGCTGAAAAAGGGAATCCTAACCTCCCAGTTGCCTCTGGTTAAGCACTCACTGCATTAAATGTGCTGGCACTTGTGGTCATGAGCAAGCCAATCTGATGGAAATATAAGCCTACAGAAAATGCAAGGTGATCTGGTTGACTGGGCAGCCAGACAAGTGGTAATGACAGCACATGGGCATAGGCTGCCAGGGCCGGCAACAGGCAGGATGGGTCTTTCAGCACTAGCCTGAACTCACATTACCTTAAGAGACGATGTAACTGCACCCTGAGTCTGTGTGCATTTGCTTCTTGTACTGTGTAAGCAACCTTACATAGTGCTGGTGCTTTGTCAATAAGCAGACAAAGAAATACAAACAATACAATAAATATTAACCTTTAATAAAAGAAATACTTTAACTTCATGTTAGAGTGAGAGCAGAGTAGAAGAGAAAAAGACTGGAAAGCTTACAAAAGAATGCAAACTAAGTATGCTTTTGTTTTAAGCTTTTGATTTACATACTGAGATTTACAGTGATAATGAGTTGAAACCAGCATCTCCAAGCTCTTTTACAAATAAGTAGCTCCAAGTGTTTCACAAATACCTATAGAATTCCATAAAACTTTCCATGAGGCAGCGAAGTACACCAGGAGCTAGTCACCTGCCAGTGGAAGGCCAGTACATCTTGAGGAAAACACAGCAGGGGTAGTAAAACCAAGCAACAACATAAATAACGGAAACCACAGGAAGAAATTAAGGTGGTTAAAAATAGTTACTGGAGATGAAATTTGGCCAAGATATGATGGTGTACAATCCTTTTCCCAATCTCAATCCTATTAAAAAGTGCCATGAAACTGCTAATGACAAACAGGAACTGGAATCTCCTACATCATCTGAGATGTATCTCCAGAGTAAGAAGCTTGCTTTTAAAATGGTTAGCCCTGTATTTATTCCCACTGAGCCAGTGTAAATTTTACTAATTATTTTAATTGGACCAGATCCTTGTGTGTTACTGAACAAATTACCAAACCCACTTCCCACTTTTCTTGGAAATGTCTCCATTTCCCATATTCATCCAGCCCAACTCTTCTCTGAGCTAGGGCAGGAGAGAACTCTAACTGTGGAACTCTGCAGCAAATTTTGAACATTTTCTTTAACACATGCTGTATGGTAGTATAATTTTGAGCAGATAAACTATATAGCAAAAGTCACATTCACAAACTCAAATGTGACTTTTGCAAAGTCTTTTCTTATTTTTTTAAAGAAAACACAGTATATGTTAAAATGCAGCCTGATTCAGCACTGGGCTCTATTGCCTTCCCTCCCATTGACTTCAAAATGAGTAAGCTCAGACTGGGTATTTGAGAATTCATCGCTGCTAAGACATATTCTGGCAGGTCAACACAAGCATTATTCATAGGCCTCAATTCAGTCTGTCATCTGAAATGAAAGAGAGTCTTTCTTTAAAAAGCTAAAATCCATTTTTAATTTGTTATCCTAGTAACTGTATCAAAAACTGTTTTAAAATAAATACTAAAAATGAGGGCAAGCTGATGAGCAATTGAAACACAGTAAAATAGATCTGGAAGTGACTGCAGGGCCACCAAGTCCATGCTCCAGCTATTGCAGGCAACCAGCTCATATAATTCTTTTCATAAATATATCAACCTCTATCTTAAAAGCAGCTAGTTTTATTTCTTCAGTTACTGCTATTGTGCAGTTATTTGTACTTCTTCCAGTTTGACTTACAGATTCATAGATTATACGCCAGAGGGGACCACTGTGATCATCAAGTTTGACCTCCTGTATAACATAATCTGTAGGATTGCCCTGAATTCATTTAAGAAGCCAGTGATTTTGCAGCCATGAGGTTATTGGGGAAAGGGCACAAGAGCCATGGTATCAGTGTTAGACTGATGGGATTAATCAGCTCATGTTAACACACTGATTATCATATAGTAAAGGGAAATGTTTCAAAAGAATACTCCAGTCTGAAATGTAAAGTGAAATCATTTGGACTTCCAGAGAGGTCATGGTTGAAATATCACAAAACTCTCTTTACTCAAAGCAGATGCTTATTAAGATTAATTTAGTGTGAAAAGTGAACCAGAATGCATATAAAAGACAATGCCTCCTCAATTATGTAATAGGACACCTCCTCATTATATTGTGTTCACTGAAGATGATGTTTTTTTCCTAGGGGATGTATAACTACAGTTTGCCAAAGTCCCTCTCCCTCACTTTAGATTAAATATCAGACTGCAGAGCATGAAGCCAAGTGAACAGAAACAAGAGAACTCAAATAAACATCAATTTAAATGAAAAAGAAAACGCCCGTTATGTGTGTTTTCTAAATATACATGTTCAAAATAGAAAGTTACAATGATGCCAGGATTCAAATACAAAGAATTACTAGCATCTAATATAAACAAAAATACCTCTTTCCTACATTTGTACATGGATTGAAATGAGACGCAATCTATAGGTGTAAACATTCACGTAACTTTTCACATAATTGGAACAACTTCTCTTTCTTGCCACCTTTTCTCTTTTCTTCCTGTCTCTTTCTGTGAGCTCCCTCCAGTGTTCTCAAGTAAGTATTGAATCATTTCATTTTGGTATATCCCATTTTTGTCACATGAAGTACCATGATAAGAAAGATTGCATTCATCTAACCTAAAATTGTCCACCTCAAAACTAGATGCCTAGTCTAAGCTGAAAGTCTAGCCTAAACTAGACTCTGAAGACTGCAAGGAGATGCATCTCACCCATCAGAGATGTCCCTTAGAATCAATGGCACACTTTGCCAAAAGGACTACTGGCTGTAGAAATGGCTAGAGAATGAGCTGAAACTGTGTACCAGTTTTGAGATTATTTAGAGTTAAGGCATATCAATCCTTTCCTTCTTTTCCCCTTGGGGGGTAACAAGAAGAATTTCTGCTCTAAATTGGAGGTTCATCAGTTGGAAAAGGCAGACAACCAGGAAAGCCCGAACACTGAGTCTCAGCCATCAACATGAGAAGAACAAGTTGGCTCTAAGACCCTACCAGGTAAGGTACGTTCTGTATAGCAATAATAATGCTTTTGTACAAGTCTAAGCTGAAAGGGTAAGGTGGATATGATTACACCCTGGCACAAAACATTCAGGGCACTGAATCCCGTACACTGCGGACATGCTAGCCTGCTTGGAGCCAGCTCAGGGATCTCTATACAGCGCTGCTATGCAGGCGGTAAACATGCCATAAGTGCTCTGACACCTATTTATAAGTTTAACTCCTGCTTCTACCAAGATAAGCAAGAATAGAGTCAGATGCTATATTTTCTATGCCTCTTCCACTGGCTTTGTGGAGTTACTAAATTGAGCTGATAAAAATGAGAATAAAATTATTCTCTGTTAGGTTAGTCTGACTGGTTTATTTATGGCGATTTGTTTTTTGGGTCTGTTCACTGACAGAATAAACCAATATAAGCTGGGGCTGTTGCAGTCCCTTTCCACCCTTTCTTCCCCAATCTCTTTGTTCCCATCCCTTCCCCTGTACCCACACTAGTGCTTTGGGCAACCGGGCCATGAAAAGGTTGAGGGAGTTTAGCTGTAATAAAACTAGGCAAATATTGTGAGAACATACATAAGCTTAAAGTCATAAGCAATAGAACTAAAGAGAACTTAATTTTGAGTACTGCAATGCGAATTAATTTGGTGTCTTTACTGCTGCTTTATTTATTGTGAAAGCCACTATGACAAGCCCCAGTACTGCTAATCTGCATGATATTCAGCAGATAGTGAGCCATTGCCTAACCTCAGAAATGTCAGAATGGAGCTATGGAATTACTCCAGTCCTTTGTGGGTTTGGCAAAGACTTTGTAGGATCTCTAGTGATGTATGCTGGGCCTGATTCAAATCCCAACAACGGAAATGTCTTTGATTTGGCTTATTGTTATTTCTGACCCTGTAAATGTGGGGAGCACTCAGGCATTAAGATATTGTTTCTCTGACATATCAGTTGGTCATTGCAGTTAACATCAAATGAAACAGAACGAAAATCCCAGTTTGATTTTTCCTCTTTTACTTTTAAAGCACTCATAATAACATAAATTCAATGCCCGTCCAAACATCATGGTTTGTTATGTACACACCAGGATTTGAGTTTCTTATGAGAAAATTGAACACAAATGGTCCATATTTCACAATTCCCTTTCTTATACCATTATCTGTAAATAACTTCAGAGAAGCTCTTTCCTTTTCCTCTCCTCTTTTCCTTTAAAATAATTCTTTAAATAGGTTCTTTTTACATTTTGTTTTTTCTAACCTTTTTGCATTTTTGTTCTACCCATCCTCTTGTAAGGGCCACCCCACCATCACTTCTGCATGTTGTTAACATGGAATCAATGGAAGATCACATTTAAATACAGTTCCTCTTTAATGCAAGACATTAGTGTGTTCTGTACTGTGTTCCATGACTGAAATTCATCTTAATACCTTATAACAGATTTTTTTCTTCTCCATTTTTATTAAGGGGTTGGAATTTTAGAGACTAGCTAGGTTGGTTTCACTCCTAAACCCATGAATCTTGAGAAATAAATTGAATCTGGATTATGTGATGGGGAACTGTTGTGTCTGCGCTGCTTTTCAGTCTTCATAGTAGGATGGTTCCTGAAAAGTGTCTCTTTTCAACCTCTCTCCTACTCTTTTCACAGTGGGTGTATCAACACTATTTTTCTTGGGGAATTTCTAAAGTATCTCTTGCATATATACTTTTAGCTCTGCTCACTGCCAGTAACTCAGAGCCTGTGGGACAATATGCACATCCCACACATACAATATTTATTGCCTATATATTTTCAAGCCAAATCCTCTTGCGTCCCATATGGTCAGCAGTGGTGTGCAAAATCCAGGCCTGCCTGGTTTGTTACTCATTGTATCCCATTTCTAAGGCCCCATAGGCTGGCAGCCACATATGTAGTTGTTAGGAATATTCATTCTCTTCACTCTACCTTTATTAAATTATACTTGTAGGAACTCTGCGTTGAGATTCCTTTGTGTTGGCTGCTGCTCAATTTATAAGTGTTCGTCTACTCAGGGAAGCTTGTGCACAGCAAACTAGGTTGTCAATGTAGTAGGCACTAAACCAAGCTCTACCTGAAACATCTGGACATTCCTGTGCTTAACCAAAGCTGTCTCTTAACATTCATCAGTGCCATTTAGAGAATGTTCAAATGGCTCACTTTGTCTCGAGTGGGTTATTGCCATGTACATTTTCACAATTCTTAAAATTCAGCTACATGGAGTTGTCTGTGCCCTGCCCCAAGACCTTCCAGTCCTGTATTTGTTTTACAATCTCTAACTGTTTTTCGCATTACATTTTGCTCCCAGCTTGAATTTTTGTAAGATTTGAATTGGTATGGACCTTATCTGCATCTCTTCTTTCACTTTTCATCTTTCCTCTAGGCTCATTATATTTCTTTTCTCATTCTCAAATTCCTATTCTTCTAACTGCCATCATTTGTCCAATGAAGAAGCTCTTCACATAGCAGTATGTTAAATTATAGAATATGCAAGTCTACAAATGTTGCAGGTCTAGCAGCAAAGAAACATGTGGAATTCTTGTATATGCAACATAGAATTGGTCTGAGTATATGCTGAACTATTTTTTTCAGGGTTTCCAAAATTAGTGGTTTTGGAAGGTCTGAATACATTTTTCATTCATGAAATGTTTTTCTTAAAAATACATGTAATGTGCATGCTACCCCTGGAGACCAAAATACAATGTTTTCAAGGCACATGAAAAATAACAGCTTGCGGTAGTGACAGTGCAAGATTTCCTGTATTATCTTGCTAATACTTTAGCGGCTGCTCTCAAAAGCGACTTAGAAGGTAATCCAGCTGTTTCATCAACTATCTACTAAGACTATCCAAGCACATGGGAAACAATGCCTGTTGTTATTGTGTGTATATTTTTTGTTGTTGAAAAAATATCTCCATTTTTATTGTTCTTTCTTTTTGCCTGGTAGACAATGCATGGCCTTGTTCATATATGTAGAGGCCAAGCTTCTTTTTCAACTTCTTAGACAAATGTTGACTGATGTTGTTGAAGAACTGAGAAAGAACAGAGTTTGGCTCTGTGACTTTCTGTGGTAATATCACTACAGAATTCAGCAGACTGAACTTCTTTGTGTAAGTGCCAGCTGTATTCTTTTCCTCCAGAGCTTCATAGAAGAAACCATCCAGTCTGCAAGAGTCTAGGAGGGTATGGGAAGTTCTCAAAGGAGAGAGACTTTGAACAAGCTAAAATCTCTTCAGCAAAATTTAAGACAAAGAACACTGTCTCTATTGACCTTTTCCAGGTGTATATGCTGGTTGTGGGAAATGACTGCCATAGGTATTACTGGCCTTATTTGTTCTAATTACGACAGTCATAATGATGATATTTAGATGCCCAGTGCCAGGGCAGCTGCTCGCTCAAGGATGGGGAGCTGGTTGCAACACCACAGCCAGCAGAGCAGGGCCTCGCCAGCTGGAGCCTGTCCTGCCGCCCCAGAGTGAGGGGAGCGGGGCACCCCCAGCCTAGGGCATCGGTCACCTCCCTGACATCAGCCCACAAGGAGGTCATGAGGGAGGGCCCAGAGGAGGCTGGTCGGGGACAGTCAAGGCTGCTGGTGAGCCCTGACACCCAAAACTCACTGAAATCAAGTGATATATAAATACTTTGAATGCGATTCAGATCTCCTTAGGAGTTAGACTCCTAACTACCTTTGGGGAATCTGACCTAAGGCTTTGATTCTAGGCTTCCTCTTAGCTACCACTGCTTTGGATCCACTAGTCAGGTGCTATCCAAGTTAGACGGTAATCTGCTTAAAACACTAGCAGCAGAGTTATTAGTTGCACAAATACGTTTGCTGTAACTACTGCTGCAGTTGGATCAGTCAAGAAGCAGTAGCGATAATAAGGCCAAAAAAACCCTAATATACACTGTACTATAAGATTCAAAGCCTTGTAGGATAAGCACAGATCTGCAGGTTCACACTTTGAGTTGTGAGCAAAGAACTGAAGATTTTACCCTCTGAAGTCTGCTGCTTTGTAAAATAACATTTATTTCGGTGCATAGGTTAAGTATATAACCAAGTCATTCTTTTTTATAAAACCTTGTCTATAAGGTAATTTTTTTCTGATTAAGACCTACAATTTTCTTCCTCACTTGGAATTTCACCTGCTTTTTACATACAATATACACAGGCAGGGACAGTATTTCCATTTACATGAGGAAGAATCAGCACTCCTGAGAATAATTCTTGCATGCAGAAGCCAGCTCTTTAACATTCCCATAGTTCAAGCTTAATTGCATTGAACACGCACACACACACACATACTTCATTGATGATGCAGTTTGGATAGCATATATCATGTTAGAAGTTACATTACAACTAAAGAATGGTTTTATATATAACATCTCTAAGAATTAAATACGCCTCTGAACAATCAGAAAATCAAGTTACCATTTTTTCCCTAAATTTCTATTGTTAGACATCATGTATACAGATATATTTTAAGGCAAAAATATATTTTACATGAGGGGTTTCTATTTTTTTAACTATTTTTGGTGTAAATTTTGGTGTGATGGTCTAGTTTCAAGAGGAATAACAGAACCTTGATGTTACTGCCAAATGAACTGGTTTCTAGTGGTCAGTATTTGTTGCCACAGACAATAGAAGTTGCGTATAGCTATACAGTTCATATCCATTCTTTCCATAAAACGTTGTTTCATTGTACACGGTGACCATACTTCCTTTGTACAGGTTGTACTGTCTTACAATCCTACTTCTAAACACCAAAGAAGATTTCTTTACACATCCACAAAGTTGTTGTATTTACTTTGAGTTTAAGCCAAGAAGCGTGCATGCTATTGGCTTAAGTGTTTAAACAGTCATCAAATACAGCTTCTCCCCTTTTGATTTGCCTTGATTACAAACGTGCACTGTAAGCAATTTGCCTTCCTTTTGATATTTTGTTCAGTTTGCAACACTGCCATCACATAAAGAAAGTTACTGGGTTTATGCCAGAAAAAATATAAAATGTATAAAATGGACTGCAGATAGTTTTCTATTGTCCATGCCAAGTTATGACCTTTGTAGCTGGAGTGCATTAGAAGGGAAGACATTCAGGAGCTTTATCTCTTTCATTTACCTCTCACACAAAAGGAACTTAAAACATGAGGAGTTACCTGTCTGTGAGTGGAGATGAACTCCACCGGCCCCTCTTTAATGGGCACATTGATTGATAACCACAGGGAAACATTGACTTCTTTTCACTGGTGGGTTTGCCCAGGACATTTTACTGGACATGCCTGTTAAGCAGGCACACCAAGACCTGATGATCAGCATGCTGTCCTCACACTGCACACACAACTGTTGTAGTCTGCAAACTCCTAACTCCTCCTCTTCCAGACATACTTCTGCTGAGGCACAACTGAGTGCACAGTGCATGCGTTCTTACAGATTTACATGCGTTGCTTGTGGTGGGACTGTAGTCCTTTGTGTGTGTTTTGGAATTTTACTCCAACCTTAAAATCTTAAATTTCAAGGTCAGTCTTTTTAGCAATTACAGGGAGCTCCAACACGTACTATTGAAACCTATCTGCTCCAAAGTAAGCTTTAAACTTTCAAAACAATGTGGCTGTGGAAGTGCAAATAACTACTGAGTAGATGCAGTTACTGTATACAGGAAGCCAGGATCAAGTTCAAATAAAAGCTCTGGGCACCAGTTCTTAGCAACTGGTTTTAAAGCAGCTGTAATCTTCAAAGCAATCTATTTATCTCTACAGCAGAGGCCCTGGGTATTATATGGCTAATGAGTTAGACCATTTGAGCAACCTTCTTTCACATTAAAAAGGTAGTTTAACTTTTTCCTTTACCAGATTAACTGTTCAGTCCATTTCTAACAGATGAGATCAGCTATATGGAATTTTAATACTGTGTTTCTTTTAAAATGTGGCTCTGTTTATTTCCTTGTACCCGAATGGAAGTTTTAAGACTGTTCAGATTCAGAATTGGTTGTGTAATATTACTGTTACTGGTTTGGGGTGTTTTTCAGTAACTACTGGTCACATACAAGAAGTACAAATAAATAAGTAAAAGTAGAAATAAAGACACAATCTTGTTCCCAAAGAATTTTCAGCTAAGGTCCTGATCCGGTAAAAGGGTTATGTGCTTAACTGTATGTGCCATGTGTGGTTCCATTGACCTCAGTGGGTGTATTCACAGTATTCACAGTGGTTTAGTATGTGTATAAGTCTTTGCAGAGTTAGGAGGTAAACTACAGTATGTCTATTAAAATTTACTTTGCTTTAATGAACTGTAGTTTCTTTTTTCATCCAAAAATGTATAGAGTATTCCTGTTATTTTAAAGTACCAAAATTTCATTAGTTCATGAGTAACCTATAACATGACATAGGCACCAATAAGCTGTTTCTTCTAAAAGCAGGAAGGGAAGGTGAAGTTCAAAATTTCAAAATAACTTTCATATTCCTACAGTTTAAACGCAAAAAACCAGCACTCTGTAGGAAAAATCTATAGATTCTTATCCAATGCCCACTTAAATGGGAACACTTCAAGGGAGTGTAAATGTTAGCTTCATTAAATATTGGAACAAGCTAAACAGCTAAGTCTGCACAAAACCAGAGGTTAATTCTATCACCTACATTTTCAGGAGCATTCTAGTGTGGGCTAAGCTGTGAATTTCTTATTTCTATTGGCAAGAAGTTACCTGTGCAAGTGCCTGTGAAGTAACGTGTTTGTGGAGTGAGGCATTAGTTACCATAAGGATGGCAGAACCACAGCATATGAAAACTACCCTAACACATAGCATTGGTGAACATGGCTCAGAAGTGTCTTCAGGGAGTTTCAGACTGAGGGTGTCAGTGTGATCAAGACATTCCTGGAATTTTATTAAGTGTGCTTACTTTGTTTTCGGTAATGCAAAGAAAAGGAAAACAACCAATTTTAGGAAACATACCTGAAAGTATCTGATTTACTATGTGTAAATTCCACACAGCTTTATTAAATACGTGCTTTGCTAAAGTATCTTTGTACTGAATTTCTTAATCTTGAAAGAGCAAAGGCGTTTGGCTCGAGGTT
>NW_009198822.1:0-1127 GCF_000690835.1 Fulmarus glacialis | reverse complement strand
GCATTCCTGGAATGAAAAGTTTAATCTCCGTTGTTGTCCTCTTTTTTAATACCTTAAATATATTTTCATGGTAAATCCAGCACCGAGGACAGGGACTTAAAACGATCTATTCCTTTCATTAGAAATACATATCCGTACCACAATAAAACCACAATTGAAAATAGAACAATAATAACAAAGTATGTATGAATACTAATCACAATGTAACTATGAGGGAACCACTAATCTATAGCTAAGGCTGAATTGTTGAGAACTGAACTGAAAACAGAGTAGTAATCAACAATGGAAGAAAGCCTGATACTCTGGAGCAGATAGGAAAAATAGTTGTGGTTGATTAAGTTCCAGTCTGCTGGGGAGAGGCAGGATTTTGAAACTGTGTTCTTTGGAGACTGTCAGGGAACGTGCTTCTGGTCAGTGAGAGCACAGTTAAAAACTACATGGTATCTGCTGGATCCCAGAGCAGTATATGGCATATTTTTATACATATATATATAACACCACCACTTATTTATTTGGTCAAAAGTCTTCCCCTCTGTGCCATGCAATTTCAGATAGCTAGCCTACTGCACAGAACCCGGTAATAAAGTTGCCTCAATAACAAAGGTTTCTTCAGAATCACTTAGATTACAAACAGTGCTGTGCTGTAACTGACTGTGATACATCTTCCAGGTACCAGTGTGATGCTCTCCCAGTGTTGGATGGCAGCAGGTCGGCGGACCTCGGAGGCCAGCTTCCTGGTGGAGAAGAAATTGCCAATGCCCTTTCCAGGTGTAAGAAGGTCACACCACCTATACAGCTCGGGGATAAGTAATCAGGGGACATACACCTGTGACCGTTTCCTAGGGGAGTCTCACGCCAGCATTAATCCCAGATCCCAGCCCAGGTCTGCTAACATGTATTAATCCACTCCTATTATCCTGTCTTTCCATTACTAACTTGTCCAGCTAAAAACTTGGGAGACTGGGTATAACAACACCAGCTGGCTACACCTGCCTCGCCGCCATGTCGGGGTGGTCTAGACGTCGAAGTTCTACCGGAATGTAACTTCTATTCCGCAAAGTTGCTGTCTGGCAGGGGAGGCAGCAGCCAGGCGCAGGGGAGCCCGGCACAGCCCTGCCCCAGCCCTC
>NW_009198821.1:0-14458 GCF_000690835.1 Fulmarus glacialis | reverse complement strand
TTTTTTTATATATATATATATACACACACCTGTAAAACTTTAGAAAAATAGCATAAAAGATTGCTGAAAATTCAACGTCACAGGGCAGAAATAAGGGGGCGCAAAAGAGATCAGGGTTGAAAAGTAAACACAGATTGGATGAAGACTATAGAATATGTACCAGCAATATGAATAGAATATATTCAATTATCAGCCCCATTTGAAATTGATCATTACAGCCAAAACAGTAGCCAGCACTCCTTAGCTAATGTCTCACATTAGCCATTAAGAGGAAATAAATAGCAGAAGTTCGACCTTCACTATCTCACAATCTTGTCCTAGCTTGCCCTGCTGAGCACTGACTTTGTAATTTAAACTAATATTTAATTTTGGAAATGAGTTTTTTCATGTCTCTATATGCAGTCCACCGAATATATTTGGGATAAATCCACTAAACTCTTGTTCTCCCACAGCAGGGAGATGTTTGCTTTATGTACAGGTATTCTTTTCCCTGGTAATTCAATCAGCAAAATACAAAGCCAGCATACATTATATATCAGCTTCTGTCATTAGGAGTTAGTGACAGGTTATCCATCCCTATTCGGCAAAAATTCATTTCATGCAAGGGTTGCGTACAGTGCACAGACATCTACAATCGGTCTTAACGTATTTGATGCAAGTGGGTACAACCTGGTAACATATGGTTGAAGGCCTTTTTACATAACCTCCTTCTTGCTGATGCATTTTGAAAATAGCTCAAGGGGGACAATCTGGCTTAGCGAGGAAGTGCGTGCTGCAGTTTGATACAAATCCTCATGTTTACCCCATGAGCGCTAAGCAGTTTGATTTCCTATCTATCTAGTGTTGATTAGTGTTGCGAACTGAACACAGCGATAACTCGACATTGCAGAAAAAATCTTCCAACCTAAAAGGGTTATTTATCCATATCCACTCTTTGGGCATGCTGATGTCTCTCCCTCCCCCTTCCCCCCCCCGCCCACTTGTTCATTTTTACTAATGTGACTTTATCGGCAGCAGCTCTGGGGGCAGATGACGTTTAAAGGTATAAGAGAGGACCCCGCTGTGCATTTTGTCACCTAGCTGGCATCAAATTACAAGGGACATGGGGAATAGCTGTATGTGATTCTTCTACCTCTAGCGCATACAGCGAGCTGATCACGTGTCTGTAATTATTTGAGCCAGATCACTTATAATGATTCATTTATATAATGTGTAACAGACAAATTATATTCCAATAATTTTGAAGACTTTTTTAATACCCTTTCTACCACTCTGCCCTTATTTGGACTAATGTTTTAATACACTTGTGTTTTGTTTATAGACCTAGTGAACAACATGCAGTAATTTGGAAAACCCTGCAAGATTTTTGTCTGAACTTTAAACGGTATCTTTGTTAGGGAGTAGGAAGCCTCTTTAGATTTGCTGTCAGTGACACCCAGCCAGGTATTTGATTATAGAACTTGTCTGTGTACAAAACTTCTCATGCAGAGAAGAAACCAGAATGGAGTGCAGGACTGCCATGTGGCACCAACCTCGCCAAGGATCTTTATTCCATCTTGGACATCTCTCCCCTTCTCTCTCTGATTTCAGACTAGTCCGACGTACTAGGTCTTGCCTTTCTGCTCCAAGCTTTAAACTTTACTTCTCAACGACTCCCTGTGAAATATCATGGCCTTTAAAAGAAAGGTGACTATGCACCTTCTGCACAGTTTCTTTACAACACAAAGAAGCCTTGAAACTTTAGGTGCCAGAACAAGAAGAATGCTTTAATCTGAGCAGCATCTTCCACCAAGGTCTGAATGCTTATAAATCAACAGCCTGGGCATCTTCCAGTATAACACATCGTTTCTATTATTTACCTTTCATACTACCAGCAAAAATGTCCTTAAAAAAAGTCTTTTAAGCCACAATGAAGATTGTGTTTTATTTCATAGCAGAGCTTATTGAAGGCATGATGTGTTTCCTGGTTTTCAGCTTTCAGGCTACAACAGTGAAGGAAATGAGTGTATGTCCCCTTTAACAAACCCATAATTGCATACAGCATTGCAGATTTCAGACATAGTTTACACACGGTGGTAGTCAAACAAAGCCAAATATGCAGTCAGAAATGTTGTACAGGGTCAATACAGAGGTAATTTGGCATGCAGGTGATTTGCAGGGTTACTGCAGTTTTCCATGTGTTTGATACAAGACTATTTCCCTTCAGTTTTGTGTGCAAGATTAGGGTGAAAATTACAGGGCTTTTCAGGATTTTAATGTGATTTTTATTGCATTATCATTTATAATAGAATTCATTACCAAAACACTGCTCTGATTGGAATTTTCTTATAATGCAGGGATTTCCTCCTAGTCACAAATCCACATGGCATTCATATCCGCTTACAGCTGTAATCTTAATATTTATAAAGACAGTGTAATTCTTCAAATGTGATCTTTGTCAGTTAAGTTTTTTTTTTTAATTAATTTGATCATGGGAGATCCAAACTGGCATACACTTAACACACTCTCCATCATGATAAAAATTAAGCTTTCCTCAGTAAGATCAGCCCTGGAGAAAGGTCTATATTATTAACTTCACCTAAGCTACCCCACAGAGAATTCAGAATATTTAGAATTTTGGAGGAAATCAATCATTGCAATGTAGGTTTCTAGCACCTACACTCACACTTTTCGGAAAGCAAACCATAATCAAGTCTACCTGACTATCTGTTCCTCAGTTTCTCCAGGGTTAAAATAAAAGTGAGTATGCATACCTACCTCAAAGAGACTTGAGGAGCTAACAGCTGCAGACAGAGAGCGAGCGAGAGAGGAGATTTCAGAAGAAAAGCGCCATAGATAAACAAGTTGTCACTAATAATTGCTGAGTTCCAGTACAAATACAGACCTGTGTGCCAAGTGCATTTGGAAACCTTTCTATAGAGCAAATTCTAAACAGGCAATACCCTGAAGCTAGTCACTGTACACAGGCTGAAACCATCCTGTTCTTCCAGCACCAAAGGCAGTGCTGCCGTGAGTCATAGCTTCCCCTTTGAGAGTTTTGCTGGAATGTCGTTTTGAAGAATAATGAGATTTTGACTTGCATCCACACTTTAAAACCCTCTTAAACCATTCAGCACCTCTTGGGGTTAGTCTTTCCTGCAATAAAGGTATGTTTCCAGCTTCAAGATAATTATCTTGATCTAAAAACCTATTGGAGACAAAACAGAGGTACCTTTTACTAGACTTTGAGCAGCTACATCAATGTAAAAAAACTACGGTTCCTTCCTTCTGTTAGGATTTTATAGAGGTTCACTATTTTGATGTAACAAAGCATGTAAAAAGTTTGATGCAAAGGTAAGTTTTTACTTTTCTCCAGTAGAGACAAGGCTTTAGCTGCTGGCAGTTGATGTTACTAGGCCATGATGAAAATCATTTCACATCTCTGATGAATGGTCTATCTCTCCACTAACTACAGATGTGAAAAGAATTGGTAAATATTGCAGATGTGGGTAAATTTGTATTTTTCTAAACTGTTTCTTATGGCTATAAGCTCATTAACTTAGTAACTGAAGAATTCTCTAATGGCATGTTGCCATGTTAGTTAAAAGCAACATCACAATATTTTTCCCAAGTTTTCCCCTTCTCTCTTCAAAAGAAAATATCTGATGAAATGAAAGAACTGTTTAGGAAAAAAATAATGTATGCAGTTGGCTAATGAAGTACAGAAGAGCTGCAATTTGACATTTAGATGTCATCAATTATCAAAGATAACATAAAAATGATCTGGGCTCAAATCCAGCTTATGTGTATAATGACAATATAATCAGAGGACACACTATTCAATGAACTGTGCTATCTGATGCAATTCAGTTCTATTTCTTGGTCCTACCTTACAGTATCCATCACCATTATTGTTAGTGCTACCTAATATCATGGGTTTTGTTTAAACCATAAAAGATCAAAACTGAATTATCCTATACACCAACTCGTGATGTTGAGGTACTGTTAGCAATGGTAACTTTACCTGAATTATTGCCTGTGTTTTCAGGACTGTAGAATTACCACTAGTCACTAGAATTATGCTTATGGTAATTAAAAAAAAAAAAAAAAAAAAGGAAAAAAAAAAAAAAAAAGGAAGAACTTCTTCCATAAATTTGTATTTTTATAAAAGATACAAGTTCCAGAGAAATATTTTGCAAGTTGGTAGTACAATGAAGGATGAAGTGTCTCATTAACAGACAACATGGGAATGAAAAGCCATTAAATAGTTTTGGATTCTGATTCATAAGTGTCCAGAAGGAATACAGATACATTTTCACTTTCTCACAAGAACATCCTGAAAGGGAGAGCTACAATAGAAGAAGCTACATAACAGTAGCTAACTGCAGACCCCAAAAGGACAGGAACCCAGTCTCAGGGTATGGGAATCAAGCCCACAAATGTTCGATGTCCCCCAAAGGTGGACATTTGTTCAGAAAAAAATCCAAAAACTATAGAACCACAAAACAATGAAAGCAATGTCCTCACTGGCCTTTTTTAAAAGGAAATGCCTTTTACAAGGAAATGCCTAACATTTCTCATTTTTGACCAACCCTGACTGCAGAAGCAAGTCCAATACTCGCATGGTCCCACCGTTGGTTTATTGTCCTGCCAGAGCTCTGCTGATTGGGCACAAGGATGCTCAGCAGATACTCTCCAACAGCCCGGATCACATTATTGGATTTTCCTCATACTCCCTTTCTCCCATTTTCCTCTCCCCAAAAAAACCAACCCACCCACCTTTCTCTATTCCCATTGGCCTCAGTTTGGCTGATTTTACAGCCTTGTTTAGTAATTTCAGCCTTAGTGACCCCCAGAAGCCAGCACCTCTTCACTATCTTTTTATATTCTTCACTCAATGGTAGCTCCAAGCACTCCTCTCTCAGTATCTATAAAGTGTAGTAGTTTCTTCTATTGTTGTTTTATTGTTGTCTTATCTAATACAATCTCTTTGTGTAAAGATAAATGTGTTTTCTCTAAAAACGTACTATATGGGAGATATACTCTTATTAGACATCATTGGTAGGCTGCCAAACTATGAACTAAAGAACATGGTTCCCGAAAAATTATAAGAACCAGTTAATGAAGAGATAACAAGTGATCATGCTGGAGAGAAGGGACAAGTATAAGTCCTAACAGCATTTTTAAAAAAAATTCATTAATGATATTGGCACAAAAAAATGTGCTAATGAAATTCACTGCCAGCACTGATTGGGAGATAATGTCAATACAGAGAAAAATTGGAATATCGCAAAAGAAGAACTGAAAGTCCTCTGGGACCAAAGTAGGAGATAAAAGGACAGAGTACAAAGTCATGCATGCAGGAATAAAAAAGAATTTCTGCTATATGCTAGAAACACATTATCTATAGATAATTAGGTGACAATGAGACACTACAATGATTCAGCCATAATAAAGGCAAAAGCTATCAAGAATGCTTTGGGACAAGAATTTCCAGTAGGAACATAGAAATTATATGTAGTAAAAGCACCCAGAAAAATCTGTTTATTACAGGCAGTTCTGGATACTGATGTTCAAGAATAACAAGTTCAGCCTGAAGCAATTCAGGGAGGAGTATTAGGAGCAGGAGATGGCTGTAGAACAAGCTTATAGGAGTCTGACTTAGAGTTAGGCTTAGACAAAACAAAGGCTAAGAGAAGACATGGTTACTTTCTACAGATAATTCTGGGACATAAATGCCAATGTGGGAAGAGAGCTATTTAAGCTAAAGGATGCAAACAGGCCATGGAGCATGGAGCTATAAACAGGCTATGACTAAATATAGGCTGGAAGCAAGAAGCTTTCTAGCTATTAGAAGAGTAAAACTCTTCAGTAGCCTGCTTCTACTACTATCATAGCAGCAGAAGCAAAAAACATATTTTTTTACAAGATGAGGCTGGAAAATGTTCTGGACCACGGCTGTCTGCATGGGAGATTCAGCTGAAATTGTGCATTTGTTAGCATAAATCCAGCGTGGGTAAAGCCTTATCTCCACTAGAATGCAACACAGCTGTAAGGCTGTGGACATGTACTACAAATTCATCCTTGCCAATGAAAGCGACAACTGGTTCCAACAGCTGGTGTGAGTGTCCCTGTGCTGAAGTTATCGCCCAAACCAGGCAAGCAGCCGAGCAGTCTGCGCGGGTACTCCCCGAGTCATCGCAGGCAAAAGCTGCCAGGTCACTTTGAATTTTCTTACTGACATACATTGGCTGATTTTGCCTGAAGCCATTTAGGGAATGCTCATGAAAAATACTTTGCTGGCAGATCCAGGTGACTAGCAGAAAGATGTGGTAATTTCTTCCACCAACATAGCTGGATCAGAAACGGGACATTTTTCTGCATCTTGTTATACTGTGTCACAAAACTGCACAACCGCTTATTTTGGACCCAATTATATTGGTATAAGCATACTGTGCTAATATAGTTCATTCCCAAAATGAAGTTTATCCTACTAGGGTTTATAGCAATATAAATATTTCAGCAAAATATAGTGTTCCTAGTCTCAATAGTTATATTGGTATAAAATTTATGTATAGATGAAGCCTAGAAGAAGGAGGCACTACCTATCTGCTGTTTGTTGTTCTGATGAGACCAAAGCAATGGTAATCACATTACACTGAAGTCCTGACATAATTAGCAAGCATGCTGAAATGAAAAAAAATTCACTTTAGTGCCCCTGAAAGCTTTACCGTAGTTAGCAAGTGTTCATTTTCATAATAATATAATTGCAGGAATGGGAAATTGCAGGTAATTGCTGTTGTTGTGACCTTGATCTTTTAGTAATGAAATTAACATAATTGCTACCATTTTGATTCCTACCCATTCATGGGCAGCTTCAAAGTTTTTGAGGAGAGTGATGAGGGCAAAGGTGCTATTTTTTTTTTTTCCCTGCACCTCAGTTAGCATATGGAAAACATCTCTTATTTCGTTGAAGTTCTGTTTTGGGTTTAGGAGCTTTTCCCTTCAGTTTTCTGTATTTTAACTTCCCACATGGTTTGGAAATCTTTACACAACACACTGTTTAAACACTGTTGACAATCTTGACAATCAACACTAATGAAAATAAAAAAAAAAAACCACAAATAATTTTGTTTAATGCTAAATATCTTCTAATTTCTACAGCAGCTTTTGAGGATAAGAGAATACCTCAGATACTGATTTCCTGAACAAGATAAAAATGCCTCAAAGGGGGGTGGGAGGTGTATATACATATAGATATATATATATTTTTACCTTTTCACACAGAGAATAGAAGGTTCAGTGTCATTAGAACATTAGAATGGCCATATCCAGAGTTGCATACAATCCAGTAACATGGAGGTCTCCACAAAAAGCTGTCAGCAAATGCCTGTGGAGGAGTTTTAAATCAGGACATACCCATACTTCCCCAGAGCACTCTGCCAGACTTCTACAATTTCCACCTAGGACCTCTTCACCTACCTGTTTTTATGTTTAGCAGTTCTTGCAGGCTTTGTCTTCCATGGAACTATTAATTCAGTTTTTGAACATAAGTAAAAATTAATCCACAACATCTTGCCTCAAACTCAAGGAGTTCGTGACTCAAATATACACTTTTCTACTCTGTGACCTGAAAGTACCATGCCATGTCCCCTAATTCTTGCATCAGAAAAGACGGTGAGCAGCTCTTTCCAATGCACCTTCAGGACCCTATGGAACTCTATGAGATCCCTTCCCCAATGACATCTTTTCCATATGGTGTATGATAAAGTAGAACCAAAACCTGAGAATCCGGGATTTCTGACTGTGCTCATAGTGACAACACACCCACACCTGGACTCAACCATTTGTTACTTGGCCTTAAATTAATTTCTTTCCTTTTGCTTTCTTTTTTGGTTTCTGTTTGTTTTATGCCCTGTCTCTTCAGGTTAAGATTTCTTTCTTCTTCTTGACATTCTCATCCATTTCTCTGTCACAGCGGCAACAAGTAACACTGAGGCTCTGATCTGCTAGAACACTGATTCTTACAGACAGATCTCTTGGCCTTAGTTCCCCAGATTATATGATTATAACCCCCCCAGGTGAAAAAAAATTGACATCTATTTTATACTGCCTATGCATTCATTCATCTGCTGTCAACGCAGCTTCCTCTTCTTCAAAAGCATTTTTTTTGCGTTGTGCTCAAGCAAAACACAGTTCTTTTTTTTTTTTTTTTTTTTGGTGAGGCTTCTTTATAATCAAAAACTGCTCAGAGATACTCAGAACTCATATAACCAAATAGAGGATTTAATCAAGGAACAAATGACAAAAGCATATTAGATGTGCAAAAAACCTTACTTGGCTACTAGTCCAAAACCTGTCCTCTGAAATGTCAGTGAAGTCAACAGGAGTCCCTACACAGCACAGACATATTGTTCCCATTCTACTATTTTCCGTAGAACTGGTATCAGAAGGAATGCAGGAACCCAGACCACCCAAAGCTGCCCCAGCATGAAATAATCACTGGATAGTAAAAGGCTGATAACTTGTTTCTTGACAAACAAGAAAATCTCTTTCACCATATCCAGCCAACTTCTTTGTAGCTGAAATATTTCTTTGAGATACTCTAGGTTAGCAGGGTAGCTTAACAGCCTCAGTTAAACTGCCTGGTAAAAACTATTTAAAGCTAGTTACTTGCCCCTCCCCTCTGCAAACTGATACTCCCATTAACAAAGAACCCAGGAACATAATTTATCATTATCTTTCTCTTTATGTGTTTATGCTGTAACCATTTCCTTATATATTGAGGAATGTATAGGAGTATATTAGTGCGTATATATGATTATCCTGTGAGTATATTTAAGTAAAGGCATGTGTTTGCTCGTCTGTATGTGTATGTTCAGTCTAGGTTTGTAATCTAAGCCAAGCCTCCTTCTCTACAATAGCTTACTTACTGCGTATGGAAAGGGCACAGAGAGAACACACACATAATAACCCTAATGCTAATTATCTTCTACTTTTAAGTTTCGAGTGGAAATTGTTTGGTAAACAGATGGAAAGCTTGAGGACACACTCCAGTCCAGGGGAAGCATTTTAAAAAACCCACATAGAATAGTAAGGCTTTTGTAGATTTCCATCAAGTAAACAGTTAAAAATAAATTAACTTTTCAAAATCAAAGTTACTGTGAGTGACCATGTATTGTCATGATGGCAGCCACATCCTTCTCTTCTTCTGGTCTTCCTTCCTACCTTGTCTCTGCTGGAAGTCTGTAGATCTTCCTCAGTCAAATACCACATAGTCTCCGAGTATTTCCTCTGCCCTTTTTCCACTCCTATTAAGTTCAAACTTCTTGACACAGAAGCTTTCTCAGCAACCTCTTCTCCCTGTGTTCCCGTTATTCGTCCTCCCTGTTCACTCCCCTTACTTCCAGCAAGGCTAGCATCTTTGTGTCTTTCCCCACTCTTATTTCCACACCTTCTCCCTTACTTCCTCATGTGGCATCAAGTTCTACCTTCCCCAAGTGTGTCAAGCAAACTTCTTCTGCACTTCAACTGAGAAGATCAAAAACAGTCCTTCCAGCTCCACAGAATGTCATTCTTCTGAGACAATAGAAGAGACACAAGGATGGACCAAGGTCTCCTATGCATATTTGGTTTTTTAAGGACAACCTGCAGAGCCGGGGTTGAATAGCACATGATAATAGTGTAACTTCCCAAAGTCTTCATTTGGTTTCTGTTCAGTCTGAGCTCCCTCTGAAGAAATTACACCTCTGTTGATACTTACGGAAAACTTCCAAGAATCACCCTGAATTCAATCAGTTTTAAATGGCGGCAGAATTGGGTCCCAATGAGTGCAAGCAAGATGTAATTCATCTTGGATTTGGCACCATAATATCATATCATTTACAGAGGGATGAGATATGACCTCAACCTTGGGATGAGTGAACAGCACAGAAAATTCTTCAGCGTTAACAGACCTTGGAGATACAGCTGGATTTCTCACATATGCACAACAGCAGCTAGTGCTCTTAAATCATGAAGGTTTACGACACCCTACTGAACAAGCAGGTAAATCTACTGATCAGAATTGATTTGCTGCTGCCTTGTCACAGAAGAAAAAGCTCAAATTCTTTTGCTGCTGAAAACAGCCAGAGAAAAAACTGCACCGATTTTCAGTTAATTCTAAGCTAACTGATGACAATGAGCAATATGAATATTTTGTTTTCAACGTATTTTAATCCCTGACCCACTTTTTGTTTAGTTACAACATGCCTCAGATAGGAATGCATTAAAGCATAATATAAGTTTTGATAGTTGTACTTACGTGGAGAGGAGTAAATATGTGGGCTTCAGTCCCCTATACCATACTAGCCATGGGGAACTTATTTTTATTTTTTTGTGCATTCGCTGCCTCAAAATGAGCATTTTTATACTCATTAGGGATACATCTTAATGAAAATAAACTTCTTCACTACTCTTAAGCTTCAGTTGTTGGGTTTTTTCCTGGTACAAACCTTGCCCAGTCTGCGTGCATGTGCCCAGCAGCATGTTCTCAGATGATGGGAGAAGAACATGTCAGATGTTCCCCTGACGGCTCTATGAGCATTGCACGTGCTCTTTGCCTGAGGCAGTATTCTTGATATCAGCAGAAAAATACCAAGAAATGGCTTTCAGGAACCGTGGAGAAAGGAGGAGGATATAATGCGGGCATAGTTGTGTGTTTAAATATGCAAAAAGAGTCAGAAAGAAGCTGTTATCATCATTACACACACTGAAAAGCTAGGCAAGTATGCAAAAATTCATAGGAACCTCCAGATTATCGATCTTATTTTGCTGTTGGAGATCAGCGTCTGGGAGGACTCTGTGTACTATCAACTTTCTGTACGACATTGGACAAACTATTTGCACATTTTTAAGCTTTTATTTAAATTAGCATTTTAATATGCCTCCACTGAATTTTACCTCCTTTTGTAGCAACACTACAACACTGCCATTTCTCAGGCTCCAAAACATTGCCAACTTCAAAGCCCTTGCATAACCAGAGGCAGGGGACCAAACATTCAGCTCTGCTTAAATGCATATCTTCATAGTTAATGGCTGAGCTATCCAAAAGAGCCTGACCTGCCAAGCTAGATGCTGTACAAAAAAGTGACAAAAAGCCAAACCCTCCCCAGAAAGCATGCAATGTAAGCTGAAATGCAAGATATAAGCAAAAAAAGGTGATAGAAAAGAAATCTCCAGGTAAGGGTGTAATCATTACCTGTGTCATAAGGTTCATCATACCAACTACCTAATTAGTATCAAATTTAAAACAAAAACAACTGCCAACTAGCCATCTTCACTGCAGCTGTATGTATGAGCTGCTGCTAGCTATTCTTCCCAGGGTTGTATCTGCTCTTCACCTTTCTGCATTTTACATTTTGCAAAATCAGAGTTCTGTGAGCACTTCAATAATATACAATATTATCATTCAGTTTCATTATGCAGCCAAACACTTGTATGCTTTAGCAAATGAAGCAGACCCCTGCTTTGCTGAGGTTTTGATCTAAAAATCGAGCTAAAAGGCTTTTGGTGATGAAACATTGTCTACTCTTTCTTTGCTGCTTTGTTCCTAATATTCAGAAATGTGGCAAGCTTAAATTTTCTGATGTTCTAAGAATGTTCACCTTGACACTAGGACAAACTCTTGGATTCTTATATTTTCAAGAGCCATGTCACTAACCCACATTCACAGAGAGAATAAAGCCCAAAAACATCAGGGGAGGGGAGGTATTTAATTTGAATTCATTCAGTAATTCTTCATCTATATTCTTGGCTTCCACTTACAACAATGCAAGGATGTGCAGAAACATTGCTTAAGAATTTTACATGCCATTTATACTAATCAGAATAAAAGTTCACCTGAATACTAACAATATTTTTCTTTGGGGAGAAAAATACTTAATAAAATTCTATTAGAGGCACATGAAAGTAAGCAAACCCATTTTTAAACAACAAAATGAGTTTGAAAAGTCCAGAAGTTAAATTGACTGTTGTAAAACAGAGGATTTGCCTGCCACAAAACCCTCACATTCAGCTTGATTATGCTACTTAAAAGACACCTATCTGCATTTTAATCCCTGTGCGGAAGTCTGCTGGTAGAATTAATAATTATGATCAAAACCCATGAAAGTCCATGCTAATGATAAGATAAAGAACTTACTCCCACCACCTACAGTGAGAACCTAATCTTCCTCAATGTCCTAATCTACTGACATACAGGGTTTGATCTGAAATAAGCTCTTAATAATGAATAATCTGGCTATGAATATGATTCTGCTGAGCAGAAAATGGAAGATTAAAGAAGGAGTTCTGAAGAATTAGCGCTCTCATTTTTTCCAATTTTAAGACTGCTTCTCTAGTGCCCTCCCCCTTCCCCTCGCAAAAAAAAAAGCACCTTTTTTGATAGCTGCTGCCACCTTAAGGACACAAACTGCCAGAGCTGGGTGCCAAGGTCCCTGCCTAGCCACAGCTTGTGCAGGTGCTAGTTGGTGTTTGTCTGGGGCAGGGAGTAAAAGCTGCAAGCTGCCATTTACTCCGGGGCACCGACTCTTCAATGGAGAGGCGGCAGGAAAGCCAAGTCCCTTCCTTTAACACACAGTCCAGGAGTTTGAATTTGGCACTTTTATTTGTGCCAAATAAACGCAGGGAGGCGAGACAAATTACAATTAAAATTTGTTTACTTGTGTTTGAAATCTGCAAGCAGAGCAGAGATGTTACTTTAGCTTAGCAGATGTTTCACCATTGCAACCAGCTTCCTTAGCCAGATGAGGCAGATTTGAATAACCAACCAAGGAGCAGTGAATTTCAAAAGTTTTGAATTTCAAAAGCGTTAGGTACCTCCATTTTTGGATGCCAAACCTGAAACATCCTTGAGGGTATATGTATCCTTTTGGAAATACAGCATGGAAAATCAGGGTCCTTTATAGTCTATCCTTAATTGAGCATTCAAATATTTATGATGGGTGATATTATTGATGTCATTTGACCCTGTGACTGAGCCGCTTCATTGGTAAGGCAGATCTCTAAAGGACATCTAACTTTGCAATCCATATAAAGAAATGTCAATCATCAAGGACTGTAGTGATTTTTTTTTCTTTTTTTTTTAATGAAACAAATGGGTCCAGAAGATCAAAGATGTAAACACGACAATCTGGAACATTAAATAGTTCAACAAGGCTGGAATTATAAATACATAAGTGCAAGCATATTTAGTTTAACAACAAATACACTACAAAATTTCTATACATGTATTATTTGTACATGTTTTGGATGTACAAGAGAAAAAATAATAACAAGCATGCAGCATTTTGAAAGTGAGTGTGCTATACAAGACAATCTCGATCAAATCCTACAAGTACTTTTCCAATGGGAAGAGAATATTCACCTACAGTTTCATTTACTCTAGCAATCCTTCTCAGAAGGAAGAATGATTAGTCATGTCTAAATTTCTGGTCGAACTCTCTGGAAGAGTCGGTGCTTCCACCACAGCCGGCAACCACAAAATGGAGGCAAGACTGGATAATGAGAAGTGGAGGGAATAGCAGTTTTTACTCACCCTCTCCCCTAGCCACCCCATCGCAGCTGGTTGGTGTTGGAAGCGTGGTTATGGCTCCTGGTGTCCCAGACTGGGGACACCCACCAGGTGCCCAGGTGGGACAACACCTGGGGCCAGACCAGGTCATTCTCCTTCACAGCAATTTCCCAACCCATCAGAAATGAATAGCTTCCTCCTCCCTTTGCTGTAGTGCTTGGCAGGGCCCTCAGCCTCCAGGACGGCTGGAAATCCCACAGGGACATGGGCCAGAGGAAGAAAGATGGGGAGGGTGAGGGAGAAGAGCAACAGAGGAATGAAAATGCACCCTAGCAAGCCAAAGTGGGACCGGACTGGGCAGCTGCGGGGTCGGGAGAGGCCAAGTTGTTATGCCAACTTCTGGCCTTTAGTTTGTGATTTCATCCTCTCCTTATTCATCCGCCACAATCCTCACGAGTTCCCAGCGTTCAATCAAAAGCTGCCTTTCATTTGGCATGAGAGTGTCTTAGGGACCTTCGGTTGTGCCTCGTAGTTGTGGCTGTGCGAGAAAGATGCCAGTATTTTCCAACTCCAGCTGTATGCAGCCATGCAACCCACCGCCCAGCGACCGGGCAGGTACTGGCAGGGCTTGCTCCTGGCTCAGGCACCGGTTTGCCTCTTGGCTCCTCTCCGTGCAGCTGCGTTAGCCTTCTGCAGAAATCATAGCCCGTGCTTGGTCCACAGAGTCGCTGCACGCCTTTCCCAAGCTGCTGGTGGGGTGTGTGGGGCTCCTGGACCCTCAGGGAGCTTCCAGTCATTAATTTGAGGTTATTTTGCTGTAGGCAAGGATGGTGGTCAGTGAGGTGTGATCCAGCAAGCCCCAGGGAGGACTTGCTCTCACAGAGAACATAGCACTGTAAAACTGCCCCAGGATGGCTACTGGCAGAG
>NW_009198820.1:0-16518 GCF_000690835.1 Fulmarus glacialis | reverse complement strand
CGTCACATTGGCGAGCCTCCAGTCGTCTTCCCTCACAATGTAAGTTTTCAGGACATGATGCAGAATACAGGTAGCTAGGGTAGCATCCTCAAAATTTCCAATGCTTCTACGTTTCTCTTTTGGGTCATGCGCACAAGTGGTCTCAGATGGTACTGTGCTGTTGAGCTAATTGTCTTGGGGGGCTCACAGTCTAATCCTCCACATTTGCCTGAAGCAGGGTGAGGAATCCGACTCTCACACATGCTGGGCTCTCCAGCAGACTATGGAGTGAAAACTGTCTCTTCTCTTCTTCTCTGCTGAACTGAATAAAGCTCCCTTCATTCCTCAGTACCTTGTATAGAGACTTCATGTTTTGGCTCCAGTCAAGTGTAGGGCACTTAATTGCTGCATTGTTGAACCTAAAGGTTTTGATAGACAGATTCTGTGAATCTTAAGCTGACCCAAAGGTCAGGCAGTTGCCACGTCAAAGTTTTGCCACTGCCAAACACCAGTCAGGCACAAAAGAATTACCAGACTGGAACATGTGTCTCACACATTTTAACGCAATCTCAAAACAACTTCAATGCAAAAGCATGTTTCTTAATTACAAACCTGCCTTCCCTGCTCCTTTGAGATGAGATGTGAGAAGTGTCTCCAAAGCAGCTGAGCACAGGAACACGTTCGGTTCCTCTGCTCTGTTCTCAGGGCAGTAAACTCCCTCCAAAGGACTGACTATGTTACTAGAAGTGGAACTTCTTAAATTGCCATGACCAGATTAGTATAGTATATGGTAATGGTATATACTCAGCAGATGCATTTATGCAGGCTTTGAGGCAGAACTCCATTTTAACAAGCAATACAGCAGACTCCTCTGACGAAAAATCAATGCCATGCCTATCTTCCCCTTCTCCTCACTGCTCCAGAGTTTTATATATCCCAGGTCATTTGGATTTACTTAAACTAAATCTATGAATTATGAGATTAATGTAGGTTCCCCCTTAACAAATATGTCACATCACTGTTGCATGACTGGAAGATGGGAGTGCAATGACATCCATGGTGCCTTCTCATATTCCCAGGTTATCATCTTTTCATTCTGAATATGGGCTGGACAAAACGGTCAGTTTTCCCAGATTTTCTTTTGCAAAATGGGAACTGTAAATTCTCATTAGCATTTAGATCACATGATATATGAAGAATTGTAAACTACATGGTGAGATTTCATTATTCTCATTATATGAAATGGCTGATTTAGTAGGACTATTAAACTAAGTTTGCACAGAGCATTGAAATGTGGCTTATATCTGTTGCTATCATGGTCACCATACAGTGTTATTAGAATGACTTCTCTCCTTTATCTCCCTTTGAAGCTCAGTGGTGCAGAATCCAGGTTGTTAACAGATGTCATGCCTTGGAGCTTGATTGTCATTGCTTTTCAATTATTTTGGATGGGGAACTTAGTTACCGAAGCAGGGTTTTTTTCACAAGTTGTGGAAAACTAGTGGTGCTTGGTACTGAAAACATTTCTAGAAGGCAGTATTCTCAAAAATAATGGCAATACTGTATGGATATAGTTATTATCAAGCAAATGATGTAAGGTGTATTTAATATACAAAACTAGAATAAAAAACAGTTCTAAAAAAAATGTTGCATTTGAAGATCAGTTCAATAATTTGTTCAGTCACAAAATGGTGGTGTTTTGGTGATATATTCAGTTATTGTAATACAGCACTAGTTTTGTTTTATATTCCACTGGGCTGTCTAAATTCCTTGTTGTAACTTAATGAATAGACATAAAGTTTCCACCAGTGAAATGACAGTGAGAAAGAAACATTTTTCTTTCCCGTTACTGATATTTAATTTGACTTATATTAAGAATATTTTTGCTTTGTGACACTGAACACTAAGAGTAAGCAGCTAGATACATTGTGTCTTTTCCCCCTCTAAGTTGCACATGACTATATCCTCATTTATGAATCCTTAAAGAAGAATAAAGCCTTTCATATACACTTATAGACAGCTAAATAAAGACACTGAATTACTGAGACAAAAGCCTAGTAAATTGAGGGGGCTCATAAGAAAGAAAAAATAGTAAACTCTAGTTGGTTTGACATTAGTAAGACAAGGTAATACATATGGTCTAGATATCTTGGGAATAGATTATGAATTTTAGGAATAAGGAATAGTAATGTCTCATAATTCACCTAAGGACATTAATCTCTGCATGTAGAATTTGCTTCAGAAGGATAAAAATCCATCCCTTAAAGTCTAAAAAGATAAAATTATACCCTAAAGTTTAAAGGCCAGAAAATGTGGGGGCAGGCATTGTAATAATCAATTAAACTATATTACCTGCAAATACAATGGAAAAGCAGATTCACCTCTTATGTAAAATCTTCAGGCATGGTTTCAATATTTTAAGTTACACCAGGAATAGATTTTCCAGAAACAATCAGCCTGATTGGAGAAGATGACCAAAATAATCTAAATTCTAAAAAATGACAACCACTGACATTTGAGTAAGGAAATTAGTTCACAATGGAGGTAAACAAAAAAACCAAAACCAAAACAAAACAAAAAAAGCAAAGTCAACTCTAGCAAAGTATTGAAATGCATATCAAAAGCTCTGACTGCACTTCTTAAATATGACCATATCAAGAGCTCTGACTGCACTTCTTAAATATGACATTGCTCAACAAGTTCACAGCTAGCTTTTATGAAATCCCTGCACACAAACATTTTGCAATACATACAGAGTGCTGGATTCTTGATATGTAATACATAACAAATACCAAGCAATAGTATCTGATACAGATGCCAAGATCTTAATGCCTTTGATGATAGAAAAGGGCAGCCCAGAGGGGTGACTACCAGGTATATGAATAACTGAGTTTAAGATATCAGTGAGGACTGCATAGTGGTTTATGCACATAATGATGCATTTGTTAGGAGCAAAATATAGAGCACTTATGGCATCTAGATAGTCTCTGGGGAGTACCTGAGAAGATAATAGTGATTGTATACACACAGTAATAACAGAAGAAAGACTAGGTCAGGAGAGCAAAATAATAAACCTTTTGATAGGAGGTGAGAAAGTTGAACCGACGCGGTGTTTTCTTCATGTTCCTAATATCAAAAGGAAACAAAATCCTTGTAAGGGAGTAGGGATTTTAACTTTTTGTATTAGAGGGAAACTTTTGGAGTAAATGGAGCCTGCACAGTGAGGAATAGCTGTACGGTACAAAGTAGAACCAGTGCTTAAACTTAGGATAGGGAACTGAGAAGATATCAGGCTACTTAAAATTACTCATGATGCAGTTTTGAAGCATTTATTTACACAAATAAAGGCTAAGTTAGGTGCAAAAAAAGTCAGTAAAAGTCAGCAAAGAACAGCCAAAACAAAATCACATTTGAGAAGGACATGCGAAATAGGGAGCAAGATCAGGACCAAAAGAATACATGGCGCTCTATAAATTAGAGGGGAAAGAAAATGCTGGATAAACTGAATAACTTAATTTGAATGACAATATCAATACAACTAATATTTCATAAGGTTCGTAGATTAAAAATAATATGTGGGCCATTGTGATTCCACTGGATTTTATATATCTATGTCAGAGCCAGCAAAGATGTGATGTTGAATCTGTTGATTGCATTGTGATATTTTTCAGTGATTGCAGAGGTGAAGACTGTTAATCTGTAGCCTGTGTCTGTTTCTTGCGGGATGAGATATCCAGTGTAATCACTTTCATTTCACGAAAACATTAAATATTAATCATTAAACTGGGCAGAGTAGGTCCTCAGTGGGTAGAAAGGAAAGCCATGAAAATTGGTGCAAAAAGGTACTATACATAGCTAACTCTCTGGCCCATGACCAAAATGAACAGCAAAAATTTAGAATGAATGAATTTATTAGAAGTCATGATGGTCAGCTGCCAGTTTGCATCTAGATCTAATATGCTGATACATAAACCTCTAAATAATAATGTGCCACAGAAGAAATTTCTCAAGTAAGTATTTCAAAACAATGCATTCTTAAATGGATAGCAATTAAAATATGTGCCTGAAGGAAACTGGCATTTCTGCATTGCAGAAAATTCATTTATATATATATTTTCATTCTGAACTGGCATAAAAATAAAACAATTCCTATTAATGAATTATTTAGGAAAAAAAAATCTTTTAGGTAACCACATGTTACATTTTTATATGAATGAAAATTTTATCAGGGATTTGCATATTTTACTTATATTATTAATATCTGCAATACTTTTTGAAGCAGGCTTTCAATAGAAATAGAACAATACCATTTTATGATGTTTCGAACATCTGATTTTATACTGTTTTGATTTTCTTAGCAAAAATATGTCAAAATTGACAGTCTGCTACAAAGATGTAATTATGAGAACACACAACTTTCTATCTGGAAAAAAAAATAGTCTCTAATAAACTGTCATCATTTGTCTACTTGTGATTTATTGTGAATAGGTGGAAACTTTTGGAATCCATCATGGTGATTTTATACTTGTTTTCCTTACCCACTTTTTATTAGGTAGAAGTCTGCTGCATTTGGGGAAAATAACCTTGACTGAATAGTAAAAGTGAAGATACTACAAAATAAATCTGAGATCAAGTTTGGTGTTTCCTCTGTTTTTGCCTAACGAATTAAAAACAATCACTTGAAAAACTCATCTCGCTCTTTCTCAGTCATACACACACACACACAGAGACACACACAAAGTGTGGACAAAGCAACTTTCATGTTTTACAGCTGGTAAAGACAAACAACAGGACCAATACTTAGATGATCAAATAAGAGAAATATTCAAAATTCAGTGAATTTTTATTTGACTTGCCTAAATGTTCAGAGTTAATCTGCTATTGATTTGTTTCAAGTGAACAGTAAAATGCAACAATGTAAGACTAGGTTATTGTTTCTTGCTATTTTACTGTTCTTGCTGTGAAGCCATTACGAATACATTGTGAAAGACAAAATGAACACCAGCTTCAGCATCTCTGTCCAAGAGAGAAAGGTATTTCACTGAAGTTTACACAGAACAGTGAAATAACACATATATATTCTTTGCCAATCAGATTAACGGTTCTACCAATGGGTTTTTAGGGTCATGCCTATGCTAGCAAGTAGAGTGACATAATAGGAGCTAGTCTGGAGACCAAAGTACCTGGTGCAGAGAACCAGTCACCCAGTTGCCTGTGTTTTGGTGGGTTTGGAGCTGCCTCTCTCCCGGTCACAAGGACTGAACACCCACTTGCAGTTTGAACTCATTGTGCACACTCCTGGGGAGAAGCTTTCGGTTCAGTTTATCTGTTCCCGCACTCCTAGACTGCCTCACAATGCACAGCAAAATGCCGTGTGTGGGGACAATTAAGGAGCTTCACTTCAAAAGCACAGGCCTGATCCAGATTAAAATGCTAAGGCTGTTCCTTATGGGAGTGCCAAGATTGCAATGAAATTGCATATTACTGCATGACCGTGAAATCGTCCAATGGCTACCCTCCATCAAATCATCCTTTAGCTCAACACTAGCTTTGAATTCTTTGTTAATATGCATTGTTTGTGCTGAGGTAATGTGGATTGCAGCCCCTTGTTTAGTTTGCTTTATGCTTTCCTTATATGAAGGAAGTATGTGGTTTTTTCATTTTGGTTTGGTTTGGTTTGGTTTGGTTTGGTTTGGTTTGGTTTGGTATGAGAGAGGGAGTTCCTTATGCATCCATCATTTCTTAAAACACATCTTGGGCTTGCAACAGCTCTTTCAAAAAGGTGATTTCTTCAGTTTTTTAAAGGAACATTTATTTGTCCTGTGAATCAAATTCAAATTAGTTTGAACAATAAAAAGGGTAAAAAATATAATTTCCTTACTTTTCTTTCTGTTTCTCAAGAATGGTAACAAGCCAAAACCTGAAGAGGACTATCAAAATCTTAAAGTATATCTTCACTAGCTTTTGGTCTCAGATTTCACAGAATTTAAGACATTTATTGGGTAATCCAGTTAAGATGCTTTATTTATAAAACAAACAAAAAAAGGGATACCATGTTAGGCACAAGTTGAAGGAAATACCTCATCTGATCTTTTTCAAATAGTTTCATCATTTATGAAGAAACTGCTATGGCAAGACTGTAATGTCTCCTTGACCTTTGAGTTATAAGTACACTGATATTTAGGCTTCACTTAGTCCCACTTATTCTGAGCAGTCAAGATCACGTTGGGATTCAGTGACGCCTTAAGACCAACTTTAAATCTTGTTTAATGCACCTCTTCATTTTATTCTTTTTTTTTACATATCTGACTTCCACCCCCTCTTCTCAATGTGATTCCAGTCCAGAGTTTCAGTTTCTTAGCAGATCTGCATTTCATTTTGTGGAGGGTAGAAATATAGCTTCAGGGTCTCTTACAGCTATGTTAAATGACAGTCACTGGTTAAATCTCCCAGGTTTGACAGTTTAACTTACCTCATCACAATAATTTTGTTCTGATGCAGTTTCATCTGTGTGTGTGTATGTGTGTGCGTGTCTGCATAAGATAATTATAAGGCAGAGATAATTAGAAGGCTGAGCTTTAGAAGAGTCTTTAACATTTGTCTGCATTACATTTTTTTGATTCATCATCTACTTTCAGAATTACCAGTTTCAAGGGAAGAGAGCCAGAAGATTGCCTCTCCTTAGCTGCCTTCCACTGCACCGTACTATGTCTCCTGATATCAGCTAATTTCCAACTGAGTGCTTTTTCACAGTGACTATATGAGATTTATGATTTATCTTCTACAGTTTGCTTCTATATTAATTGTATTTAACTATTGCTTGTGGTGTTTTCACTCCATCTCCTGCTTTTTTACTCCTTTCTCTTTTCCAAATGTATGTGAAACCCTCTCTGCTCCTGCATTTGAACTCCCTGTTCGGGACTCTGCATTTGGCTACCAGCATTTTATTATAGCATGGTGATAAACCAGGTGTCATGCTCTCATTTTGTGTTCCTGGGGCTGAGCCACCTGCTTGGATTGCTGTCTCACGAGGAGCTCCACAGTATAATCACCTTTGTTTATATTGTCTGTGACTTTGCCAACAATTCATGCCTAAGGCTTTTAGTGTGTCTGTAGCAAAATGATACCTGAATATCTAGGGATGAAGAGGCAGACTTGTAAGCTGTTAAAACATAGCTTAGTAATAGACACAGCTAAACTTTTGAAGAGTGCTATGCAGAGAACTTTTTCCTTTACTGTGCAAAATTGAAACTTTACACATCGTGGTCAACTAAAAAAACAGAAAAATCTTTCTTTCAGGTCAGAAAAAAAGATTTTCTTCCAATAATTCAAAAAAATTCCTTTGAATTACCTGTGTTTCTATAATTAGATTAAAGTTCCAAGTAGAAGAAATGAAAGCCAATATTTATTTCTTAGAAAATATTGACAAGGACTATCCTGACAATTTCAAAACCTTAAGAAACATTCCTTACCAACAGTTACATTCCTCAAAGTCAGCCATTCCTTGCAAAAGTTTCTGGTTTGGTTCATTTGCTTTTTTCAGCTGAAATAATTCTGTAAAACAATCCTGACCAGCTCTGTAGTGGAACTGTTTTGCTTGAATTTTTTTTTTTTAGTGTTATATTTCCCACCAAAGTTTATAATATTTCTGCAATTATATGGCTTTTTTTTTTTTTCTGTACTTTGCAAATAGTCCAATATACTGAAAAGTGAAGATATTCTTTGCAATATGTAGTGTTTCTAAAGTATGTGCTATTTACTGTCCAAATCCTTTAGAAATATTTGTGCAAAGAGTAAAGTCAATGATCCAAAAGCTCATTGAAATCAATGGGAGACTTTCCATTAAATTCAATGGGCTTTGGTCCAAGCTGTTTGTAATTATAGGCTGACATTTTGAAAGCTGCCTAAGGCTGCTGGAAGCCTAATACTCATTAAAATTAACTGGGCATCTAGCTTTACTAGGGTGCTTTGGAACTCACCACTACAGTTTATATAAATGAGTGACCTGTTTATGAGGCTCAGTTAGTTACATTAGAGCTCCAAGGAATCTCTAAGCATGTGTCTTATCTTCTATATCAAAGAAATGTGCTTTAGACTGTATTACTTGATAAAACAACAGTACAAAAAGCAGAAAATACCTAATTATATTGAATTGGACTGAAGTGCAATTGCTAATGTCTTTACTGAGCTATTTTATGACGTTATCTGCCATTGAACATAAACTTCAGCTAGTGTAGTTAGTTGACTATATGAGCAATTTTATCAACGTTCGTGGGGGCGACAGACATAAAATGTACATATTTGTGTCCGTTCAACACCAAAATCCTTGTAGGTTCAGTGCAGATAATTGTTTAGATCTCTGGATTTCTTTCTCAAATGCCTCTGGAAAGACAACATCCTGTTTCTAACGTTCTTGTACTTGAGACTTTTTTCTTTAGGACTCATGAAGCTTCTCAGACTCATCCATTAGCAAATTCCATCAGCATTTTCTGATTTTTAAGCCAACATCACAGCTCCAAATACTAGTATCAAGCTCAGGACCAATCATGCGTTTCACTGTAGCTCCTCTGTGCCACACTGTTGTCACTGACCCTTCAGCTTCTTATTTATCCACTTCTCAGTTCTTATCCTAATCATCATCTTCTCTGTTTAACTAATAATTTCCTATTAAGCATCAAATGTTTGCATGGCTTCCAAGTAGATTAGATCTAGATTAGACCTATTTCCCTTGTCTAGAAAAGCAATTATCTCCTCAATGAAGGATATCAGGTTAGTCTGGCACAATCTGTCTTGTCAAATCCAGGTTGCATTTTATCACATTTTCTCTGTACCTCTGTGCCTTCATCCTTTCCTGTTGTAAACCAGCTCAGACCAGTCTGACAGAGTCACAGTTGTAAGGATCACCCTTTTTTACTTTCTTAAATATTTGTAATATTTAATATTTTTTCTGTTGTGTGTGTGGCATTTCTTGAAACTTGATGGATTTCATACCTCTACAAGAGGAGCTGCAATACTGTGCCTGTATTCTCATGATTCTGGGATAGTGACAATCCCTCTCAGTTTTCATACATGAAGCACTAATTTTTTTTTCTCCATATCAGATGGTAATTTGTATCCCATATCTTCCCTGTAACCTCACTGAAAATCGAACTTCAGCATAAGGCCACACATGGACCTTTCTTAATCCTTACCCCATCTTCACTATACACTGTTTTCACTTCATCCCAGTTCTCTTTTATTTATGGAAGTAAAAAAATGTTCTTTTTTTTTTTTTTTTAATCTAGCTCACTTTGACTTTGGAAAATTCTTCCTAATCCTAAAAGTACTAAACTTTAAACCATAGTTTTCTAATCAGCACCATTTTCAGTTCCTTTAGGCTTTCCATACTTTTTTGGTTATTCCCAGTTGTTATTTATTTATTTATTTATACATTCACTCATCTTTATTTCACTTTAGTTCCACATGGTTTCTGCACCTTTGTGGGTTTTTTTTTAAAGTATTCAGGTTCTTTCTATAGTGAACTGTGAATGAGAAACTAAGTTTTGCATGCTACTTAACTTCACTAAATAGAAAATTATTTTATTGAAGTCTTCACTTTGAATCAGAAGCTTTAAAGACTAGTTTGTGGTTTTCCTTCTATTTAATTTAAAGTGAATTATCTCATGATAATGCTTTCCAAGGTTATTTTCTACGACTAGTTTTTATGCAACATGCTTGCTACTTACCAAAGTCAAATAAACATAGTCTGCAATAACAAAGTATGATTCTATCTATCTGGCGTATAAATTTGTTGGTAGCTCAGTCCAAGACCATATAAACCTTAATTTCTTTTTAACATTTGTTCTCCAGTATGTATGTATGTATGTAACTGAGAAGTTAAAGTCACTCCTAGTGATGGAGTTTCTGGTAGTTTTTCCAGATGTCTTACTGTATGCAAATATGAGCTTGCAACTCTATAGTGGACCCCATTCACTGTTTTTCCCTTTCCCCTCCAATACACGTAATATTTTTTCCATCTTTTTAAAAGATCAAAGTTGCAATTTGTCTATGCTACTCCTGCTTACATTTTTAAAGTTATCACATTTTAAAGGTGCAGCATTACTCTCACAGCCTTACTCTTTATTTCTATGTGAAAAAAAAAAAAACCTGCTCGTGAAAGTTTATGTGCTTCTTGTGTTTTCTTCTTCTCTGTATTCTCATTATCCTTTTGCTATCCAGCTTGACACTCTACATCAATATTGTAAGTTTCTTCATGTTGTCTGCATTTCTTATGCTGGAATTTTAAAATTTCACTTGTTTGTAGAGATATCCAATAATTTATTTGCAAAAGATTTAATTTTAACTTTTAACTATTTGACAACTGCTTTCATTTCTAGTTATCACTATTAATTAACTGGCAACTGTTTGGGGGGGATTTTTTTAGAGGTGAATAATATTTTTCTCTTCTTATTTTTCTTTACTCTCCAGTGTTCCTTTATCCCTTATGCATTCTAATTTACCTTATTCATTTTTTTCCTTGTAGCTCTATTAAAACTGTACTTTATCAAAACAAATGATGGATGTTAAAATTAGTTACTCCAAGATTCTCAATGCTTTTTAGTCTCATGATCTTGCTATCACTTATGTTGGCCATAACTGAAGAAGGTCTATACCAACAGAAAAACCAATCCTCCATGAGAATATTTTCAGATCACAAACTTGTCTAAACTTTCCTTCTAGCACCAGTTTCCAGAGTTACCCATTGATCTTAGTTACTTTGTCTCAATTTCTTCTCTCTCTCTTTTTTTTTTTTTTTTTTTTTTTTTTTTAGGAGTCCTGCAGAATATAACTCAAGATCACGTAGTTTAGTATTTTCCCTCTTCTGGAATAATCATCTTGTATCTGTTCCAGCTGAACTGTAGTAATGCTGTGTATGTGGCCTCAAAATTTATAGTATTTGGGACTTTCAAATTTATAGACCCTTGCAGTGCATCTCTTCAGGAGAGTAGATTGCTAAGCTAATTCTAATTTCATTTCAGCACCAAGCTAAATCTCCTTCCCTCCACAGTGCTCAAATTTACATGCAAAAGAAATATGGCCATATGTGCTATAAGACCTGTGGCAGTCTAGCCAGAGGAGAAAAGGGAGAAGGAAGATCAGGACTTCATGCACGCTACCATACATACTGCACCTGTAAAATACACATGAAGTTCTAGGTGAAGACGGACAAGACATGAAATATTGCTGCTTCAAATTGAGGCCTTTCTCTGTAGAGAACAAAAATTTCTTTGGATGGGGGACAGGCATGTCCTAAGCTCAGTGTAAGACTGCGTACACCCCAAAGAATGCAAAATCACCTCTAGCTCCCCACTTTCTGTTCTTCGATCTTGTCTTCTCTAAAACAAATAACCACATACATGAACACTCATGCTTAAAAATTCAAAATAAACCACCTCAGACATTTCCCCTTCTAGGAAGAAGATGAAGGAAGAAAACTGGATATATCTTAGCCACTTTATTTGATGTTCTTTGTGATAATCATGCTATAGAAAACCTACAGGCTATAAAATTGACTTCTGAGTTCTTCACAGGTATAAATTATGTTACTCCAATAATCTGTCAGGAGACAGCACAAACGGGAGAAGGACTGATGGACTGAGAGTTTCCTTTAAAGAAAGACTGAGGTTTCAATCGTCCTTGTTTAAGATAAACAAGGCACATTTTTTACAGAAAACTGGCACTGTATAATACCTGCTGTATTCAAATGTCTTCTCCTATTACCTTCAGCTGCCACTGAGGGAGTTCAACAGTACTTCTGCAAAGCAGGCAGAGTCTCAAGTCAGGCAATGGGAAATGGGGAAACACATAGCTTGTGGCCACCTGTGAAAGGTTAGCAGAGATTTACTCCATTCTCCAAGGCGGCGCTGAACGAATTAATCGTTAAAACATTCTTTTCCCCACCTCCTTACAGTCTTTGCTTCGACCACTGTACATATTCCAATTTCTGCTGCAAATGGGGGATCCAGGCCACAGCAATTGTCTGTACTGCACAACCTTGTTTCGGTCCCAGAAGCATCCTATTCCGGGTACTGAATGAGGTATGCTTCCTGAAGGAAAAACAGCATGCGATTATGTAATAATTTTTTTTCCTTAGTGTGTGCCCATACGGACTGCACAATTAAGGTTGCTCAAGCAATTTTTACTCAAGTATTATCAAAATTGGATTTATAACATGACTTTATTGCAATATGCCACCGGAAAAGTCTCCCATACATTTATTAATAATACTGATATCTATGAATGGAAATACTGAATTGTTATATAGACTACTGATAACTTGAGCTTATATAGTAATGGAGTGGTTCAGGAGTCTTGGAATCCTTTCCAAGTTCAAGGGGACAGTATGTTTTTATTGTCACAGATTCTCCTGCCAATTCCTCAAAGACTTTCCTTGCTGATCTTATTCTCTTCCAAAGCCTTGGGTTCTCATCTAAGCCCCATCTTCTCCATCATGTCAATTACAATCTTTATTCCTTAAATTCCTCTGACACGTTCCCCCATACAAATCCCACCTTTTCCCCTCTTTTTACATTATAGAGTCCCAGTCTCCCAGTGCCTGATCCCTTTGATACTCTTTCTCACTGCACCCATTCCCCACAGCTCTGTCCTTTGCCCCTACATGGTTGAAATAGGTGTTCATGCTACTGGGCTCAACAGACTCTGCTTATTTTCCCTTCTTGTGCCTCTGGCTTTAAAATATCACAGAGCTGCATATACAAGAAAAATGTTACGTAGCCATAAGTGGAACCCCTCCACTCCTTCCCTGACTAATATTCTCAGCTTAAGACATAAAAAATCTCTGCTGAGCCTGAATATTTTTTCTCCAAAACCTCATAATTTACAGTGGCAACAGAAGCCAAATTTCAATTTTCATCCCACTTTGTTATCCCCAGCTGCCAAATATCAGTCTGCAACTTCAAATTATATTAACTATTTAAATAACTTCTTTCCTTATCATCTTCCTCCTTCCCCCCTCCTTTTTGATTTATTATCATGAGTGAAACAACATACTTCTTGCCTTATTCTCAGAAATGACTGGATTGTTTTGGCAAAAGAGATATTCTAACACATGTTTTAGCCACCTTTGAGCAGACATTAAGGAACATTTGAGCCCAAATGTCTACCAATTGGCAAATTGAAAAGTACTAAAATCAGTGTTTTATAATGGAAGGTGTGAGGAAACATTAATAAGCATCGCTACCAGCCCACTTTTGGCCTTCACCAGTTTATTCAGCATTAGCCAAGTAGCACAAAGTCCCTGGCTGAAGCAGTCAACTCCACGGAGGCTTTAGCTTTCACAGGTGACATGCCGCTGGCCCAGCTACGGCCGCTGCGATTTGCAGTTTTAACTGCCTCTCACGTTACTTGTGGGAATCCTGCAGAGGCTTATGCAGAATATTCGCACTTCAAGCTGCTCTGTACTGGGGTAGCATCAAGCCAAGCCCCAGTCAACAGGTCTTCAACCAAAATCTTTCCAAAATCACTTGTTTACACCTTATTTATTAGACCTTCACCTTGTTCATAAAATACAATTTGTTTTTATCTTAGATATACACATCGTATCACCCCGTACCTCTGTTATTCAGATGTCATATTTGCATTTAAAGCTTCAATCTTTCTCTGCACAGAATTTCTTTTGAAAGATGCGGAGAGGGTTTGTTTGTCTTTAAGAAAATTTAATAAATTAGCAGATTAATACTACTGAAAAAATGATGTCACTTAACACATCTACACTAATTTTCTCTGTTTAAACAAATTTAGGATAATCTTTTGGGAAAGGTTTGGTAGATAACTTAGCAAATTGGCTGCAACCCTAACTGATAGATATTTTCAATTGGACTGATCAAATAAGTGAGCTGTGTGAAAAAATACCACTGAGACTAAGTCAACTGGAGTTGAAACATGGTAAAGCCAGGGATTTCTTTTGTAAGAAGAATTTGAATAGACAACAGAGCTGTAAACAAAACAAAACCTCCACATCGGTAAGAAAAAAAAAAAACAAACATAAATACATAGGTATGTTTATCTTCCCATTAGTGAGTGTAGTGTTTAATACTTAGCACATAAAATTTATTGCCAAAGGGTTTAAAAGTAAGATTAGGGAGTGCAAAGGAATTATAGTCCCTTTAGTCTGTGGATCCTAGAATACTGCTTATAGCAAGTGGCACAGTATGAATATGGAAGACAGGAATTTTCCTCTCTGGAAAAAGCTATTTTAGTTCTCTGTAGTATGCCACTATATCATTTGCTTTTGAGCTGTTTGGAACATCTTCCATTTAATTCTTGGGAGAATACAACAAAAATAACAGCCCTCAAGTACCTTTGGGGGTGGGAATCTAGATGGAAAAAGGAATGAATAGTTTATCCCCTTACATGACATTTTATCCTATCCAAAATCATTACAGCTGAAAGAATTAAAAGATACTGTGAATTTATGCTGCTTTTTAGAATTGGTATAATATATGCAGTTAAAGCTTTGCTAACCATATATTTTATAAAAGTGATTATCAACTGATTAAAATTGCATAACTTTAATGTTGTATTCACATAGTGAATCTGCAAAATGGTGTAGAAGAAAAAGGAGTCATGAGAAGTTACTCATCGAATATTGCACTCGTTTCACCACGTATTACAAATGAATTGGACCAGATATAGACACAGTGTTGTCCTTCCTCACTGGCAAACTAGTGGTGGTCTGAGACAAGGAAAATGCAACAGTGTCCAGACCCTTCTTTTGGAGTAAGTTGAGTCGTATCCTAACTGCAGGGAGGAGGTTCACTGCAAATAAGGGAGCTGTGACTCAGTGGCTGCTTTGCATTGCAAAGAACAACAGGAGCTTTCCCACACTCTTGTGTTTACCCTAAGCATGTAAATTCATGTCTTAGCTTGCATCCCTTGCTCATGCGAAGTTCCCATCGAAGTCAGTGGGAATTTTGAACGTGTAAGGAATGACTTACATCTTTAACTTCATGAAGCTTTCTGATTAAATGTTCCAAACCTCCCTTTCCACTGTTGACAGACCTGAACAACAAAATTTCCTTAGTTCTCTTAATTTTCTTGTGATGGGGAATTGTTACCCTTTATATCACCTACACAGCCCATCTTCCTTTTCCCTGATCCCATCTACCAGCTGTATGTTTTAACCAATATGGAACAGACAGGGCAGTGCAGGGCTGTCGGTTTTCAGGCTTTTCCTGTCGCAGTATGCCACTTTTACTGTTTTACTTGGCCAACATAATGGACTTTTCGTCTCTTCTCCTTTAAACGTGTTCACATAGATAGCATTTTCTTCACAACCTCGCTTCAGCAGAAAAGTAAAATATAGTAAATAAACTATCCTCTCCTCTTTACCTTAAATAATAAATTACTACTGCAAGGAACTGTTTCATGTTATCTTAAATTAGACCAGAATAGGATGAAAACATGTTATCTTTTCTTTCTTTAAACAGTGACTCAAAGAGCTTTTCAGAAAGTAGTGGCAATGACAATGGTGGTGGAAACTGCACTTAGCAGCAGCTCATGAAGAACTCTAGTTAATTTCTGAAAGAAAATTATGAACTACAATTAGGTTACCTTCATTAAAAAAAAGCACTAGGAAGTGAAACAATTGCTGCATTATTCACATCCCTTTTGACAATCGCAGTCATGGGACACAATAGCCCTCATGAAACATTTGGTCTGAAGGCTGAAGATGACCGTTCTTTGTAGGTTTTATAGATAACATAGCTGGTACCATGATATAATAATGATTTTGATGTACAGGTATAAAAAGGTATTCTGCACCTACTATTTTATGGAATAACAAATGAATCTGAACAAGTGGCAGACTGCAGTAGGTAGGCTAAAGTTCCAGAAGTACCTCCTCTACCACTTCTACATCACTTCAGACCTTCGAATGCCTCTTGCAACAACTGTGTCCCTCATATCTCCACCAAGAAAAAAGTCTTCCTGTATGACGAATACTTGCTGCCTAGCAGAGGAGCCTCTGCTGCCTTCGCTGGGTAGCAGCAAGGAGCAAGGTGCTTCTGCCAACCGTTGTCTCAACTGTCTACCAGCAGAATTCACTCAAAGTATTGAAATAATAACTAAGGCTGCGTAATGTTTAAGTTCAATCATGCATATACGTTTGCAGTACAACCAATATAAAATATATTCAGGCTCATCTGCGTTGCATGTATTTGATTTGTTTCAGCCACCAGCAGATGTAAGACCGCGGCAAAACCCGCGAAGGCAAAAGCGCAGGGAGCGAGAGGGTGCCCCAGCCCCCCCACCTCCCCCGAGCCGGAGGAGCGAGCTCCTGACGAGCGGCAGCTCTGACCCCGAGCTCTTGACGAGCGGCAGCTCTGACTCAGCGCGGGCGGGGACAGGAGGGACAGCGGCCAAACCCCCTCAGGTACAAGAGCAGCCCCCAGGGAGCGCGAGCGACCCGCAGCGCGGCGACCAGGGCGTGGCACATCAGAAGGTCGTGGCACGGCAGTTTGCGCTGCAGTTCGGGCAGGC
>NW_009198819.1:0-582 GCF_000690835.1 Fulmarus glacialis | reverse complement strand
GGGCCGGGCTGTGCCGTGTCACCGTGCCGGTGCCGGAGCCAGAGCCCGGTGCTCCCCGGACAGCCCGGGGCCGGAGCCGTTATTAGGGTTATTAGCGCTGCCGTTATTAGGGTTTTTTGTTTGGACGCGGCGAATTGTTGAGGAGACGATTAATATCGATAACGATATCATCTCCACCTCTACGCCTACGCACAGCTATACATCTCTATATATCTATATGTAGTTATCTTTATATGTAGATACTCTTATGTCTGCATCTATCTATATCTATACAGCCGTGTCTATATATCTCTCCATCTGTATCTATACCAATATATCTATATTTATGTACCTCTATCTCCACATTCTTACCTACCTATCTGTATCTATGCCTATATACTGATATCTATATATTTATGTCTATATATCTGTACATTTTCGTTCTTTATCTACTGTATGTTTATTTTTATCTCTCTGTTTCCCTGTATCTGTATCCTTATATCATCTCTTTCTATATCATCTCTGTCGGTATCTGCAGGGCGATGGGACAAGCCTACCGCGTTTTTATTTTCAGTGCAATTCTCCTAATTTTTGGTAGTTTCT
>NW_009198818.1:0-844 GCF_000690835.1 Fulmarus glacialis | reverse complement strand
CTCCTCCTCCTCCTCCTCCTCCTCTCCCTTTTTTCCCTATCCCGGCGATTTTCCACCCGGAAAACGGGTTTTTCCACCCGACGGGCCGACCCCTCCCTCCGTCCTCCCTCCTTCGGCGATCCCTCCGCCTCTTCCCTTTTTTCCGCGCTTCTTGCCCCAAACAATTTCTCCACTTTCTTCCCAATTTCTTCACTTTCTTCTCCATCTCAGCACTTTTTTCCCCCATCTCTTCACTTTTTTCCTAGTTTCTCCACTTTTTTCCTAGTTTCGTCACTTTTTTCCCCATTTCTTCACTTTCTTCCTCATTTCTTCACTTTTTTCCCAATTTCTTCACTTTTTTCCCAATTTCTTCAATTTCTTCCCCATTTCTTCACTTTTTTCCTCCGTCTCTTCACTTTTTTCCCCAATTTCTTCACTTTTTTCCTCAATTTCTTCACTTCTTCCCCCCCCCTTCACTTTTTCCCCATTTCTTCGCTTTTTGCCCCATTTCTTCACTTTCTTCCCCATTTCTTCACTTTCTTCATTTCTTCATTTTTTTCCCAATTTCTTCACTTTTTTCCTAATTTCGTCACTTTTTCCCCATTTCTTCACTTTCTCATTTCTTCATTTTTTTTACAATTTCTTCACTTTGTTCCCAATTTCGTCACTTTTCCCCCCCTCTCTTCACTTTCTTCCCAATTTCTTCACTTTTTTCCCAATTTCTTCACTTTTTTCCTAATTTCGTCACTTTTTCCCCATTTCTTCACTTTCTCATTTCTTCATTTTTTTTACAATTTCTTCACTTTGTTCCCAATTTCGTCACTTTTCCCCCCCTCTCTTCACTTTCTTCCCAATTTCTTCACTT
>NW_009198817.1:924-1177 GCF_000690835.1 Fulmarus glacialis | reverse complement strand
CGCCACCCCCGCCGACGCCAACTGCGAGGCCCCCCGGCCCAGGCAAGGCCCCCCCCCAAAATCCCGGCGCGGGGCCCGTGTCCTGGGGGGACCGCTGGGAGGGTTTGGGGGGGTCCCTATGTGCCTCTCCCTGACCCTGCCTGGCACCCCAGCATGTCCGCAGGGATTTGGGGTGACTCGGGGTGCTGGCGTCCCCCTGCCTGGCACCCAGCATGTCCCCAGGGATTTGGGGTGACTTGGGGTGCTGGCGTGC
>NW_009198817.1:0-200 GCF_000690835.1 Fulmarus glacialis | reverse complement strand
CCAGGGGGCGGCGGGCCACGAGTGGATCCCCAGGGTGCTGTAGGGTGCTGGCAGGTCCTCACAGTGCTGTGGGGCACCAGTGGGTCCCCAGGGTGCTGTGGGGTGCTGGCAAGTCCTTGTGGTGCTGTGGGGTGCTGGTGGATCCCCGCGCTGTGGCAAGGCACCAGTGGATCCCCAGGGTGCGGCGGGGCACCAGTGGA
>NW_009198816.1:49463-58577 GCF_000690835.1 Fulmarus glacialis | reverse complement strand
CGCCCCGGCACCCCGGCGCCTCGGCCCATCTCCGCTCGGTGCCCGGCCGTGTGGGCGCCGCAGAGAGGGAGTTTGTGGTGGAAGGGAGGCGGGAAACAGCCCTGCTGACAGGAGGGGACGGCGGTAGGACATCCTCGCTTTATTGCCTTCCTGGGCCGCCGTCGGGGAGAGGCAGTGCGTAAGCCCTTCTTCCCGCTGCCTTTTTTTTCTTTCCTTCCGGCAAGGCTATAGGAAGGTCCCGAAGGTCACCCCATGGAAGACTGCCCTCCCTCTCCCCGGCTTAGGGATCTCCTTTACCCCTGGTTTCCAGACCCTGGACTGCACAGGCCGAGAAAAGCTGCAGAGGCTGAACTGGGGATGTAACATATTCCCCTGAAGAGCTTTACACACTCCAGCTCTCGACTGTAACTTCGGTTGGTTAGCACTTTCCCCATCAACATGGACGTGTATAATGTGAAGATGTAACAGACTCTAAATGCTTAAGTGCTTTGTTTCACAGCACATTTTCAGTAAAGGTCAAAATAAATTCATCTCCCTTCACACAGCATTTGTGTTCCGCTTCCCGAGCCATTTGCACAGGGCTTGGGGTGGAATCACCATCAAACAATAAAATGCACCTGTGGGTGGACATGGGAACCAGCTTCCCACAGCCTTGTTCTGTGATGAGCTGAAGATGGTGCCACATATGACACACATCTCTATTTGACATGTTTGATGTCACTCTTCGATCAAACCACTGAACTCTTTCATGCCTCCACTTCATTGGTGCTTGTGAGGGTGGAGGATGGCAGGGGGTTAACGGTCCTGATTTGGAATGAACTAGGAATTTAATGAGCATGAAGGTGAGGGAGCTAAAGGGTTGAAGCTCTGAGTTTAAATATTTTCTGTAGTGATAGATGCACCCCACTCAAGACCGTTTTGAGGATGCTTTCTGTGCTGAATCCTGTGGAGACAAGCTGTGCTGGGCCAGTCTACCCTGATCTACTGTGGATATTCTGGCATCCCAAGCCATATCCTAGACTTAGAGTTCAACTTGTTTTCCCTTCCTCCAGATTTTACGTAGCCCTTTCATCCTCTCCCTTGGCATTCCTTCCTCTTTTCACTTTTGCTTCATAGTCCTTCCACCTTCTTCCTTCCTCACCACCATCCCATGTTTTATTCTTCTTCAGAAATGTCCCTTTTCCCGTGAAAAACTCATGTACATTCTCTGGCTGGACCAATGTTGCTTGAAGATCAAGTAACAAATCCAGCTGAGGGCAGAATAGATGTACCGGCAAGGATCTTTGGATAAACAGGAAACTGTGGACAGATTACCAATTTTGCCCAAAGGCAAATCAGTTGATACCAAAGTCCTGAACCTATGCTGTGCTTGCACTCAACACCCAGTCAGTTTTGGGTAAATGAAGAAAAAGATGAGACTTCAAGAATGCTGCTGGTTGCAAGATGCATTAAGGACACATAAGGCTTCAACCAGGTTTCTTTTCCTTATGGCAGGCATGGGTATTACTTTTCTTTGAAACAGTATTTGGAAGAATCTTAATACATATATCTCCAATTAACACTGCAGGAAATGCATTTCTTAAAATAAATCCTTAGATACCACAGGTGCCCTGGGCTTCAGGGTGAGCCTTGGGACAGTGCTGCACAGGTGACCCTCGGATGCTAAAGATTGATTTGGATCTTCTCAGCTTCTGCCTCAACACAACTCTTCAAGCACCTACAGTTTTCTGGGTTTAGCACGTGTAAATGGTTGCAATGGTTCATATGGGAAAGTTGACGTCCCACAGCCTGCATGGCCAGGTGCATGTCTATGTCCTTGTTGCAGCAGTACCCAGCTTTCAGAAAGGCTCTTCTAGAATAGTGGAGAGAAGATTGTTAAACAGTACGTAAAAAAAACCTCCAAAAAAGCGCCCAATTTCAGCTAGAGCTGAGGAAGAGAGGCTAAAATCAGTAAAAGGTGCTTCCTCTTCCATGACATTTTTATTTCTAAGCTTTTAAAATATCATCATGTGGCTGCTGAATAATCTTCTGTTATTTATGTAACCACAGTTCTAGGGAACTGTTAACAAGTAAACTCTTCTGCAGATTATCAAGCAGGTAAAGCTCATAGGAGCGATATAAATGTTTAGAAGGAAGTGTTATGCTGCTGAAATTCACCATCTAAAGTTACACTCTTCTTCATCTCAAACAATAGGGGAAGATGAACCTCACGTATACAGCCATTTGGCACTCAAACTTGAGACCTGTTGCCAGATTTATTTTTTCCCCTGACACTACCCCTCAGGGCAAACCCGGGCTACAGGGATGTTGTGCATGGAAGCAGGGACAGGGTGCTATGTGGGGGGTGTGCGACACAGACACGCTGGTACAGTGGAGTCCCCTCTGAAGGCATTCTTCAGCTAGGAGTCAAATTTGGAAGCAGAGAATGGGAGACAAAAAAAGGAAGAAAAGCCTTTCCCTGATGGTTTGAACAGATCACTTATTTAAACACTCCATATTATTTCTTACAGAAAAACTTGGTGCGCTCTGGTAGTACTGAACTACTGGTGCAAGAGGGAATGTGAGTAGTAAATATGCTTGCAGGATTAGATCCCTGGCAGACAACTACCATATAACATGATCATAACCCTCGAATTTTAACAAAGACTAAGACAAAGCAAATAAGCAAACAGGCCAAGAAACAATCAACTATTCTTTACCTGAAAGAAAGCAACCTCTCCAACCAGTTTTCTCTTCCACCTCATCCCCATAAAGCTGCAAATAAAAAGAGCAAAGGTATTATGAATGGCACAGGCATCAAGCCCAACATTCATACTTTATCAAATCCACCTTATGAAGCCAGTAACAAATATCTGAAGGAAAAGTCCCCTTTGACTTCGTCTGTGTAAGAAGCCTTTTCTCTTTCCAGTGCTATGAAGCACCATTTCTTGTGATACCAAAATTCAAGCTGAACTGCATTTCTAACTTAAAATAAGCACTCCATAGCTCTGTCATGGGTAAAAAATACAGTGTGTCTCCTTCAGACTAGAGCTCGTACTCTTGTATGCAAATGTATTTTTATCTGAGATTTTGACGTAAATCTGTTAAAACTAATAAAAATGGGTACAATAAGAAAATGATCACTCACACCAAGTTTCTTTTGTCCATACTCTTCCTAATCAGAAAGCCACAATGATGCTTTCCATGTCTATCCAGTTAGAACTCGCTGAAATTGTGTATGATGCTCACAACTGAAAATACATGCACATATTTTAAATATTAATGACCACATTGCCAGCTATTCTCTGCAAACTCTTCCAAAATGTTTACAAACTCCTATTGTCATTAGTGAGCTTGAGGTTGCCTCCAGTTATGTGATTGTTTTGAAAATACCATGTGACATGTATGCGTCTCAGTGTGACTGAGGTTATGAAAGACAGCACCATTCAAAACCATGGCTTCTCCTACAATTTCTCTGCATCGCTGCAGAAAACAGGGAAGCTCCATCTCCCCATTTCCATTGTGAATGGTGGAAATGAGTCGACCACAAGGACAAGTCTTCCTGGGCATCTCTGAAAAAGTTACTGTGCAGCAGCATCTGCTGAAGATAAACTTCCACTAGAACAAAATACTGAAAAATGATCACTGGGTATAAGTATTTATTTTCAGTAAGCGTATGCTGCATCTGACTAAATCAACAAATGGGGTAGAAAAAGATGGGGATAGGTAAATGAAGGTGCTAGAAACCAAAAAGAAGCTGGGATTTGGATAGGACAGCAAACTATAAAAGAAGCCAGACAAACTGATGGAGTGAGGGATGAAGCAAACTGGTGGAGACAGAAGCTATTTCGCATCATCCTGCAAAATTCGTCCAAATTCCATTTGATGAACCAGTATTTTGCAGTACTTTTGTAATGTTCAAAGTGACTCAATGCAGCCACACAAAGGGGTGAATCTGGCTATAATACATGACATAAAATATTTAGGTTGGACATGCCATATCTTCAAATCAGAAAAAATACACAGCAATATTTTCTCTTGAATTTTTTCCTTAGTGTCCATGTAGCACATTTGTAATAATCTCCTCCGCCACACACGTAGGTGTACTTCATTCCAACTGTGAAAACTTATGTTAAACTTGAGCTATAGGTAAGATTATCTATTTATAGGGAACATGACTGATGCTGTAACTGCCAGAAAAACATGTTTGTGAAAATCCTGGTAGTTCAGAATCAGGTTGAAGTTGAATCAAAAAATAAAAGGCTAAATATATCAAGCTTTGAAAATGTATTTACAACATTCACTTATTTACCTTTCCCTTTCCTGTGCTGGAAGAAAAGAAGAAAAATATTCACTACGCCTTCAAAAAACCCGCTTAACATCAGAATATCTTTGTGTGGGGTCACAGAAGGATAAAATACAATTGTCATCCACAATTCCCGTTCTCATTCAGTGAGATATTTCCCTCTCAAGTTTTGCCAGATAACCATTGTATTCACAATCCTGAGACTTTATTCTTTCTGCTATTTAATAATACTGAACTGTTTTTTCTTCTTACCAACAGTCCTAAAGATAAACATCACTAATCTCAATTCTATAGATAGTGGAACTGAAATAAAGTTCAGTAAGAATATCTTGCAAATGCACGATGGGCTCAGGGAGACGTTAGAGCCTCTGGGTCCTCTTGCCACCTGTCTGCAGCTCGTTTGAAAGGATCTTGTTAATGCTTGCCAAAGGACGTATCTCTTGTAAGCCTCAGCCCCTATGAGCACTCTAAGTGTTATCCAGGACATCTTCACTGGATGTGCCTTGTGACCTTAAAGAGGATGATCTGGAGGACTCCACAACCCACACGGACTTAGGAGTGCCAAGAGCCTGCAGAAGTGGGAAAGGAACGGATGGGCCTTCACGAAGTTGCAGCAGTCTGGTTTTGGGCTTGTAACACAGGGATCTTTGTCTGCAGAAAGAAATATCCTGTAGCAGGTGTTAGCCAGGAACCAGCTCAGGAGGTTGTGAGACACTCTAAGATGTAGAAGTCATTTGGAACTGGTCACAGAAGGCAGAATGATTATCTTTTTTGAATCACAAGCACTCCTTTGAATGCATCCATCCAGGGCCTGTGTTTGCCAGTCTTTTGCTCGTCCCAAAGAAATTAGATCTGTCTTACCATATGCCAGGAGTAAGTACCACGCATATGGGTGTCCCTCACCTTTGCTCCCTAACCTTTCTCAGACTACCATGGGTAGCAACGTATGGGAAACAGCTGTAGTTCCAGAGATTTCCCATCTTACTGTTCTTAACACCAAAAAAGAGCTCTGTTGGATGCAAAAGATAGCGATGATTGTTCAGCTTTGCATTTTAGGGGAAAAAGGAGTAAGGGGACTTGGCTGTGTTTTCCATTCAGCTCCGAGTCTTTCCTTGGTTGCTGAAGAGGTGGAGCCCCCAACATCCCAGTGGAGCGGGGACTGTGGAGAGCACACATCTCCCCACTTCCCAGCAGGGCAGGCTGCTTCCACAGGAAGGTGGAGCAAGGCAAGCAATACCTGGTCTGGCTGTCCAGAGCCATGCACCAGGGGGTTAGAGTTCACCTCTCCTGATTTCCAGTGTCATGTCTGGGCAATATGCTGGTTTTGTGCATTTAATGTAGAAAATAAAAGGTGGTGCAGGAACAAAGGAGTATTTTCCTCACTGAAGTTTTTGGCCGCAAGTGTTTGTATATACGATCAATTGGCCTAAATGAACTCTCTCACACGGCTTCTTCTCCAGACGCCTAAGTGGTGGCAGCTCCACCCACCTTCATTTGCGCTCCGTGTGGCTCCTTCCCTGCAAGGAAATTAATGGAAACTGCTTGATGCTCAGCATTTCTGAAAAATCAGGCTTAACCGTGGACACTGCAGCCGAACTTTATTAGACTACTATTTTGAACATATTAGTGCTGAATTTTATTTGGATTTATTAGCATGATGAGAAAAATATCTGCGGTATGGGGAAAAAAAAAAAAAAAGCACCCCATCACTCAATTGGCTTGATTCATTTTCCTGTAGTATCTCTTGCAGTCCATCTGCTGAAAGGTGAAGCCAAAATGTTTTAGGGTTATGTTTTCATAGGGAATTCTCTGTTAATTAGTTATCTCTCTCTGCCATGTGTAGCAACTGATGAAATCAGCTACTGTAATTTCATGAAAGGCAATGTTGGACTGTTTGTTTGTATCAGCATGAACACTTTCTTACACACAGCACTCTAGTGAAACACAAGTGGTCCAAATAACATTTTATTTTAATATAATGAGGACACACAGCTGCTGTAGCATCACAGTTTCTTATTTCCTTGTGCCGAAAAATGTGGTCTTAGGCTAAACGCAGCAGAAAGATTTTATGGACTCAGATTCATTTTTACATATATTTTTTATGTATTTTTACAGAGTAGAGCTCAGCTTACTAAAGTTACTGCTAAGATTTATTTATTTTTCTAGAATAAAATAGTCTGCTCTGCAGTTGTATTTAATAGGCCAAAGTTACACATCTTCTAGTGTCATTTGCTGATTGCAGTTCATTTAATGAGGGCACGGCACTACCGTGCTGTGGAAAAGTGTGTTTTATAATTGCAAATGAAATATTTCAACCTTTTTACCTTTTAATACCACAGAATACCGTGGGTAGCTAAACACTGGCTTGTTTCCAGAGAGCTTTATTAGAGAGGAAAAACACGGAATACCATTTTCTATACTTTTCATGTTTGTATTCTTTTTTTCTTGCAAATAATATCCTGTCCTTAGGTAGTGCTTTCCATTCACAGGTCCCAGTGTGAGTCCTAAAGTGGGTGCTTCATTGGCTTCCTCTTTTAGCATGGATAACATCCAAAAGGGAAGCAGGGACAAGCCGTAAGTGAGGAGTCCATGCCTACTGACTAGTAGTAATCTGCACTAGCCACAGGATAACTCACCAGTGCCTTCTCCTAGAGTAAGATCTTCTCCCCACATGCTTTGCTGATCTCACCGGAATGCGGAAAATACGACACTAATTGAGATTAAGCTGTCACTGAAACTCATATGCTTGGCATAGGAGAAGCAAGAGGATGATTCAAAAAACTAACAGCTTGAAGGCGCTTGCAAAAGTAGCATCAGGAACATCATTGTCTCTGTATTCGGCTTCTCACTTAGGGAAAAGGTGAAATAAAAGCCTCATCAAACAACACGCTTTTCCAAGACTAGAGAGAGAACATGAAAGGTTCTTACTTCTGGTACTCCCTCGCGAGGCGATAAAAGGTAACAGGCTGATACTACCTCTAAGACCTTTAACTTGTTGGTTTTAATGACTCCGTTCTGCAGTCTGTCGTGTGAAGAAGGCCTCAGTCGGCCAATATATCCTCCTAGGTCTACTGGTGAACACATATGATGAAAGATTGGTTATATCAGAACAGGAATCAACAGTATTATATTGAAAACAACAGGCTAATGGTGCATAACACAATTTGTGCAACTAGTGATTACTTGCTTTGGAAAGAAAAGGTATTAGAGTTTCAACATAAAAGGGATCTAAATATACCACTTTCATTGCTTTCAAGATGCCCTCTGTAAATCTTTACAAAGATGGGCTTAAGATGGTAGATTAATAAAAAAAATCAGTTTAAACCATGTGGACAACATTTCAAATAGTGTTTCAGGATGGTATGAGATGTGTAGAAGAAAAAATGAAATTAAATGTAATATTTCCCCTCAGGTTGATAAAGAAAAGACTGACCTTGGCATCTGACAGTGGTGGCATTTGACAATCTTCATTTAGCATGTCCGAAACCAGCATCAAGGCCCAGGTGGTGAAGAAAATTTCTGTTTTTCTTGGAGGAAAATGCTAGGACTGAATAAAAACCTGGATGGATGGATGGAACACACTGACCCAGGAATGGAGAAGCCAGGAGCGTGAAGAAACACAGGGCAGCAGCATGGGAGCTTTAAAAATAGGTCCTTTTAATATTTTAGGAGCCTTCCCCTTTCTGTATTTTAAGATACCTAGTGTCCTGGTCTGGTGTGAGCCATCTTGTACAAACCCAAACTCCCTCTTTGTGGCTGTAAGTCACAGGGTTAAAAAACTTCTGGCACAATGTATGTGAATTAGAAATCTAATTAGTTGATATATGTATGTGTGCAGAATCAGCGAGGCAGACTTTCTAGAGAAGTCATTTTAATTATGGGCTTCTGCAACACTCTGGGTGTCAAACAGCAGCTGAGATAACGGAGAAGTGCGAAGCAAACTGTAGTGATTATATTGGGCTTGTCCTCTCACATTTCTCCTTTTTCCTCTCTTCATGTATACAGAAGATACTTCTGCCTAATTTCACCTTAGAATTATTGGAAGACTCAAAATTGTTTTTTCTGCCATTGCTGGATAACTTGTTTTGGAGTCTGTGTCTAGCAAGATGTAATATCGTGAGTCTTGGATGTTAACCGGAAGGATAACATCCAATAAACCTTGCCTTGCTGTAATACATCACTGCAGTTAAATGTGAGCCAGTGCAAACAGTAGAGAGTTTAAAAAAAAAAAAAAAGTACAACCTCCAATGGTTTTAAATTGCTAAACTTTCACTCCTTCCCATTTTGTGATTTTATTCTTTCACTGGTTCTTACTGTATTTTGTGTAAGGTAAGACCTGGATCTCTAAAGCAAGAAAAGAGAAGAAGTATTTTTTAAAAAAGAAAATAGGTTTCAGGACTTCTTTAAATATCAAGAAGAAACAAACTAAGGGCATAAACCAAATGTCTTCTCCATTCACAATGTTCCCTCCAGGTTGTCCCTCTATAGCGACAGGGCTATGCTGTGCTTTTTGAGACTTATGTCCTACTCCTGAAAAGCAGAGCTACATAAATCAGCTGAATTTAATTTCTTGTACTGCTCACAGACCATCCACTAACAGATTATAGTTTTCTCTGAGTTGTTCAGTAAGTAGTTACCTGAGATCATGTCGGTAGAGCTTTTTAAAGGGCTACCTGGTTGAATGCGATTAGTCTGTGAGTATTCGCTATTCATACTGTGTTGTGTACCTATGATGGGTTTAACCAGTTGCACTGGGCTGATTTTGCTCCCTGATTAGGTGAGCATGTAGGTGCTTCTGATGTGATTACTTCCATGTACAAATTTTAAAA
>NW_009198816.1:41963-44463 GCF_000690835.1 Fulmarus glacialis | reverse complement strand
TGTGGTTAAATTTAAATGTGGGAATAATCCATTGAAATGTGATGGAAACATCACATCAGAAGAGTTAGGGTTAAGTTCTTTCATGGGTGAGAACCATAAACTGGTGATAGTTCTCTCACTCTAGCCTGTAGGTTTCTATACATCCACTGATCAGATTAATTAGTTATTTTGTACTCTTTCTGGCATACCTGGTTCTGGATACAGGGTGCATCATGGAAGTGTCTTACCATCCACATAGAGAGTGAAAATTTGGGTTTTTGCACCTTATTTTGTGAGTATTTATTTAAAGCATAATAAACTTGAGGATGGCTGGAATTCTCCTTAAATCCAACATTTTCACTAAGGTGCCTTGTTTTAATATTCACAAGCTGATTTTGCCTCTGCAGTTTTCAAGTAGTTTTAGACTGTAATGATATTCAAAGTACTTTTGTGCATGCTCTGGTGTTTATGTTATTTGGATTAAAAACTATTTAAGCTATTCATATAGCAACAGTGCTTCTAGATGCAGAGGTGGAATAAGAGCCCCTGATACTGGTAGCAGGCCTATGAATCCTCAACTGGAAGGCTACAACTTAAGTGACTGTATGCTGCTTAGCCATCACACCACGTAAGTGAATAATTGGCATCATAAGACTTTTCAGTTGGAAGCTGCCCATCTCCATCACTGATGTGGGCTCCGGCACGAAAACAAAATTTCAGGGGGGAGGCAGAGAAAGCAGGCATTGAAAGAGCCAGTAGAAAATGAGAAAGCTTAATAATAACAGAAAGGGAACTACAAAACACTTTTTATCACTTTTATAATAAAATATAAAGAAGCATATTGATTTGAAAACCTCACCATTCCTGTATTTTGTAAATTGAGACAATTGCACCGTTTTGCATTAAAAGATGTTATGCGTCCAAAAGAGCAAGGATGGTCTTATGCAACTAATATCTGCTAAAACGTACCTGACTGCATTGGAAATGTTGCAGTAGATTGGTATAGCAGAGAATAATGAACCGCTGCACCCCATTGAAATGTAATTACACAGCACTCTTGTTCTTAAACCTATAAGGTGAAAGAAAGATGAATAGTGAAAGTAAAAATCGCTGACCCTTCAAAGTTTAATTTACGTTATGCATTCCCTCGCCCTTCTGATAGGTTTTAGAAAGGTCATAATTTAGGGTATTTTGCAGTTGATAAATGATCTGTATGTTTGTGTTCACACGCACCGATTGATTTGTTATAGCCAAAATATTGTTTCTATAACAACCTGCAGGTCCTTAACTAGCAGATGAACTGGAATCCAAGTGGGAGGTGAAGCGAAATCTGATCCTCCTCAGAAGATGGGGAGCAGGAGGAGGGGGAGGAGAAAGAAGAGGAGGAGGAAGAGGAAAAAGAGGAAGAGGAGGAGGAAGAAGAAGAGGTGGAAGAAGTGATTTTATGGGAATAGAGGAGGGTGTGGAAATGAAGGAGGTGGCAGCTAGTTGCCTGGCTCTCTCCTTGCCCTTCTTCACTCCTACTGGCTTCCCTCTCCTGAGGCTCCTCTGCTCTCCAGGGCCTTGTGTCTGCAGATGACAAAGTCTTTGCAACTCGGATTGCTCCCATGGTGCAAAGGACTGTTGGGGCAATTTTCCCGCCTTTCCAGCCTTGGATGAGGCTCCTGTTTCCGGGCCCAGTTGATGCATTATGCATCAGGGCTGCCGGCAACTGACAGCCCCTCAGCCAGCGTCTACTTGAAAAGCAATGGTGCTAATCAAAGTCGACACATTTGAATGTCCAGACACACACACAGAGAAATTTACTAATCAAAAAGTGTATTTCCTAGGGCTGTCTCCAGAGAAATCCGCAGGAAGAAATTGGAATAATTTATTAGCTTACAAGTTTTCGTTGACAGTTAGCCCAAGGCTATTTATCTCTGTAATAGAGAACGTCTCCAATGTGGCAAAATTGACCAAATCAAACAGCTTTGATCAGAAAATGAATCTGGCAAGGCTGTCTGTCTGTGGGTCCCAGGGGAAAGGTGGGAAACAAACAAAAAGATTTAACAAGTGGTCAATAGGAGAAAGAGAGAGAGAATTTGCAGCCTGGAAAGTCAGAAGCCTGCAAAATCTTAACACACAAACACTGAAATGAATTACTGGAGAAATAAATTATGTCTCACATCATAACATTTAACATTGTGCTTATGCATAATCGGAGCTATGCAGCCCAATGTGATTCTTGCATTAAGGTGATGATAAATAACTGCAGGAGGAGGAAAATGTCTTAACTTCTCCTTAAAGAAAAACAAAATACAGAGGACTCCATATCTTCACAAGAACACTGGCACCTTCACCGCAATCTACACTTGCTGTCCATTATTAATACCCACTTTGCTACCAAAAGTCAGATGTCCGATAGACTCAAGTATGTTGAAAGCCACCACAAAGGTCACACCAAATTCAGTTTCAGGGGAACAGTTTCAGCTGTTTCAGCTGTTTCACTGCATAATCCAGCCATGACTTTCACCATCCTCCT
>NW_009198816.1:11969-41932 GCF_000690835.1 Fulmarus glacialis | reverse complement strand
TTACCAAAGGCTTTTTAACTGTAAAATAATAAAAAATACGAACCTTTAGGGATAAGATTAAAAGACAAACTTACAAGTACAGAACTTTGCTTTATGTAGTAAACCTGACCTGCCATCTCTTGGAAAGAAAATCTTTACCTATCAAAGATCATCTGACAATACAGAATATGGAGGAAAAAGTTCAGGATAGCAATCAGGAGCTTTTACTTTGCCACAGTTCTTCTATTTTTATATTATTTAGTAATCTCTGTTTCCAGTCATCCATATGAAATATGGGATAATAATAGCTATGAGTGAAAAACCTCATTCTAATTTGGAATTAAACTGCTTTGTGATCTTTAGGTATAGCTGCTTCAGATGGCCATTACATTATTATACTATATTCTCAATGCTACTGCCTCACAAAGAACAGAATGCCAAAGGACCATATGCTGATTCCCTCTTGCTAGAAATTACAGCATTTCTCCGCAGGTAAGTATTGGCTTTACTTATTCAGATCCTTGTGCTACTGGCTTTAAGCAGGAAAAGGTAGAAATAATGTCTCCCTCTCCTAATAAATGTTTCTAAATTATGTGAAAGAAACAAAAGTGCAAGCCCATCTTAACTTAATAACAAAAGATCAGCAATTTTGTTTTGTTTATATTGGTGAATTGAATAAGCAACCTGCAAACTGAAGCACTCAAACAAGTTGAGATTGAAAGCACTCCAGAAAGTAACCAGGCAGCCTAGTCAGATATCCAGCAGGAAACTGAAGGCGACAGGCTACCTTCTCACGTCTTTCCAGGCCATTTGATGGGACTGTAAGTCCTCACACCTGATCTATATTGTTACATATGCTTAGAAAGATCCGTAGGGAATAGCCTGGGAATTTATTTATTTATCACTGTTTGAGGTGATAAATTTATCAGTATTTGAGGAGAAGAGAGAGGCTGGCCTCTTGAACGTTGTTCATCAAATTGAATTTTGAATGGTTTTGTATTGTTATATGAAATCTCCAACATGAGCTGTTTTTGTACTTGGAAAAATAGAAACCGAAGTTATTGGTAGTCCGAAGATGGCTGGCACCCATTTAAGTTACGCTTCAACATCACTGGGCTGAACCATGAAGCCCTTCATGATTTCTTAGGCTCTTGGGAAGCATGGGGGACTTTTGCCTTATTAAGAAATTGACAGTATTTTATATTTGCGTTTTAATATGTCCCTTTTACAGACTAAATCAATACAAAAATGGCTTAATTAGAGTTTCTATGTAATATGTCAAAGTTCAGCATTTTCATGACCAGGCAATATAAGAGGCAGGATGGTCTGAATGGTGAAGCCAAAAAGACAGTGTTTCCAATCCCATCTCTTCTAGTGACTTACTGTTTTACAGACAGTGAGTCTTTTAAGTTTTCTAGGACCCAAGGAACATGACTATCTGAACTGCTGAATTTTCACCATTGCAACTGTAGTCAATATGGTCTTTAGACACTCAGCTTCTCGTGTGAGAACCAAGTCTTCTGTCTCAAGTTGTGAACCCTGAATTTGCAGATATTTCAAAAAGTATTTCCCTTTGCAACTCTTCACTTGAATTTCCCTTTTTGTAAAACGGGATCATATAGTTACTTGTCCTTTAAATGGCTATGAGTGCTACACATAAAAAGTACTATATGGGCCTTCACCCAGCCCCACTTGGAAAACAAGAATTTTTCCACTGGCTTTTGCAGAGTTTAAATCAAGATCTATAAGTGCTAAACATTATTTTAAAAGCTGCATTCAAGATGGTGTATATTTTTTCCATATATATGTGATAGGGTGGAGATGCATTCTAGAGGTGAATGCAATAACATTTTGGTGATACACTATACAATGATGAACCTCAGCAAGCTTCAAGATATTCTGAAAGCACCATAGTATATCAGCATCCTGGTAAAAGCCAGGGATGGGATACATTTGATCAACTGCAGATATCTGTCTCTGTTCTAGAGAAAAAGGCACATTTTAGGTTTGAGTTATCATAAGGCAACAGCCTAAAGGAGGTTGGATGAATTGTAAAAAGAACCTATGTTGACTAGCAGAGATACAGGTATCCAAGGAGTAGATCTTGAAAGTTAAGCAAGTCCAACTGAGTGGAAATGATTTATGATGGGATCAATCCAGAGTCTGCTGATGACAACTGTATTCTCTTCTATAATTCCAGCGAGTAGCTAGTGTAAGAACGGTTGGAATGGGAACACATCTTTCATGGTCCAGTAGGCAGGGTCCTGAAAGGTTTTGGTCTTCTATGCCCTTGCCCTTTCCATGTGCAATGTATTCAAAGCTCTTTGAGGCATCCCTGGAAGGCACACTAGAGACAGATATTGCCCAATACTCTAGATAGATTGGAGCACGGGGCAATGATTAATGGGATGAAATTTAACAAGTCCAAATGTCGGATTCTGCACCTAGGACAGAGTAACACCAGGCACAAGTATAAATTGGGAGAGGAGAGCAGCCCTGCAGAGAGGGATCTGGGGGTGCTGCTCAACAGGGGAGTGAGCAGCGTGCCCTGGCAGCCAAGAGGGCAAACCACATCCTGGGGTGCATCAAACACAGCATAACCAGCTGGTCAAAAGAGGTGATTTACCACTGTATTCAGCATTGGTGCGGCCTCATCTGGAGTACTGTGTGCAGTTCTGGGCCCCGTGATTTAAGAAGGATGTGAAGGTCCTTGAATGTGTCCAGGGGAGGGCAACAAAGCTGGTGAAAGGGCTGGAAGGCATGTCCTATGCGGAGCGACTGAGGACTTTGGGCTCGTCTAGTTTGGAGAGAAGGAGGCTGAGGGGTGATCTCATTGCTCTCTACAGCTTCCTGAGGAGGGCACATGGAGAGGGAGGTGCTGAGCTCTTCTTCCTGGGATCCAGTGATAGGACGTGTGGGAATGGTTCAGAGCGGTGCCGGGGGAGGTTTAAGCTGGACATTAGGAAACATTTCTTTACTGAGAGGGTGGTCAAACACTGGAACGGGCTTCCTGGAGAGGTGGTTGACGCCCTGGGCCTGTCAGTGTTTAAGGGGAATTTGGACAATGCCCTTAACATGGGCTTTCATGTCTGGTCAGCCCTGAAGTGGTCAAGAGGTTGGACTAGATGATCGTTGTAGGTCCCTTCCAATTGAAATATTCTATTCTATTCTATTCTATTCTATTTATACTGATAAATATACATATATAAATATACATATGTATATACATAAAGCAGCAAGACTCTTGTAAGAGCTTCAGTTTAATTTCTGAGTGCGGTTCAAGATACTAAAGATAATCTTTGGAGCCCTGGATGGTGTGAGACTCTGCTCAAGAGAATACATATCGCCACATACCCCAGTGAAAACTGTTGCAAGAGGATGCTGCCAGTTCATAGGCAGAATACCATCATGTACAGGTTTTCCATTTCTGTGCTTTTCCTTTTGCTAGGTTTGCCATACACCGTTCTGCAAAGGATGAAAATTAATTAGAAGAAGAAGAAAAAGAAGAAGAAGAAGAAGAAGAAGAAGAAGAAGAAGAAGAAGAAGAAGAAGAAGAAGAAGAAGAAGAAGAATCTTTAGATAGTATCTACTTCTTTAGAAGTATCTGATGCCTACTGATCCTCATAGACCCTTCTGGCTACATGCTGTTAGTCACAGATAGACATCACAGCTGGGACTTCTAAAGAGGAAAACCACTCTGTTTCCAAAATGCTAACATTTTCTTTTGTAAAGCTGCCACATTATCTCACATCACCTAACATCTTATATCCTACCCTAAAAAGGCCACTGTACCATTTCACTTCCTCGGAGGGTGAAAGCACAGATTATTTCCCAACACACTTATACGAATTGTATTGTGTGTGCAAGCCAAATGTAAACTGTGGTACATTTGCACAGAATTGGCTTCCAAATTATGCTGTGGCCTTGAAGCCTTCAGGTAGCAAGTCTTCACTTGTTTGCCTCTCTTTTTTTCTGGGTAAATATCATCACTGGCTACAACTCCTCTGACCTCCCACAAATTTCTTTAAATGAAATTGCTGAAATACTTTGCACTAAGGAGGAGAGAAACTGAAGAAAAATAAAGATAACAAAAAGAAAAAGAAAAAAGCTTCTCTGTTTAGACACAGTTAAGAAACTCTAGAAAGGGGAAAGTAAGTTAAAGAAAAGCTGGCAGCTTTCTCTTTTTCTTCTTTTCAAACTTTTTTTTCCCCAGAAACAACCTCTCTTATGTAATCAGGTTTGTAAGGATACTAGTAAATGGCACAGTACAAAAGCCTACACAGGAACAGAATATTTGTCCTCTGCCACTGCTGGCAGCTCTGCCCAACCCAAAGCTTACCCGGCACGTTCCTCTGTGCTCCTCTGGTGGAGGTGGTATGGCCAGGACAGCACTGTAAACTGCAGTGGTTTTAACGTACAGAAATCCATTGACTACATTTTCTTTCTTGTCAGGATAGAAATGCACATTGTCAGATATCAGCCAAAATTTTCCCATTTTGTCTCTTATTTATGTTGACGTGAATCATGCTAATGTTTTTTCTATTTCCTTCTGGGCTGAAGAAAAAAGGAGAATTGTCTATGGGTGAAAGTGTTGTCTTCCTCTGCATAAAAAGTTGAATTTTTTTAACCTGCCTGTGGGGAGCTTGGTGTTCCTTTTAGTTTCAGATGAATGTTTTCTTGGCAGTGTAGTCTTTAGATTTCTTTTCTTTTATTAATATTCTACAGCCCCCCCGTCCCCCCCCCCAAGATATTAATCTTCATCAGGATGTCCTTGGTGCTGTGTCTTAGGCTCTGGTGCAGTCCAGAAAGGGCTATGAAAACCTGAGCTAGGCAATACTAGACGATATTGAAAAGGGTGGGTGTTCTGTAAAGTGCTGGGATTAGTAGGGCTGCACACTGCCTTAATTTCATTTTTATTTTAGTTTACTTTGCGTTATTATTTTATTTTATTGTAGCCATTTCTAGAAAGGACTTGCCTAAGTTTGCACTGGTTTTGAGGAAAGACAATTTTGAATTACTATAGATTTCTCCCATTCTGATTTTACACAGCGATATTATCTAGATAAATTGATAAGTTACTGCAAATGTCTTAATTTATGGTTTGATCTGATCCATGTAACACTGGAAGGCTTTTAGTACAACCTGTTCCCTTATTATTCGAAAAAAAAAAAAATGCTGCTCTGAAAAAAGCAACCCTAAAAATCTACCTCCCAACAAATTTTATTATTTCTAGCAAGGGACATTCAAAGAGATTTTAGTCAAGACTGTTGTGATCAAATATTGTACCGCTCCCAAATTGGCTGATGTAGAATCCCACAGGCATATGGTTAGGGTTATTCCATGCATCCAAATTAAACCACCAGTAACTCTGAAGAACCAAAATATTCCAGGACTGGGCCACCAACCAGATCCTGGGAGTGCAGAGAAAGCCATAATACTTCTCAGATGGCTCATAAGGGCAGACCTCTGTTCTGCAGCCCCTTGCAAACAACACAACCTTTGCATTTATCAGCCACTGTCCTCTATCAGGTCACACAGCAAGGCCAAGTTGTCCTGATGAGTTAAGGATATCCACAGAGAAAACATGCATGTAACATGTTTTGATACTTCTTCATGTAACTTACATCCTGCCAGAGTGATACTGTGGTAGCTGGGAACAGAGAGAGATGATTTCTGAGGGATGGTCTTATGGTGACTTGTGAGGTAGTACAGACTTACCACAGACTTATGGACCTGTGGGACTCTGGAAAGTCTTCTTTCTTGCAGGGGTCTGAGCTGCTTTCCCACATCGAATACCTCTTTCTGTCTTTCCCTTGCCATAGAGTCCAGGCCATCCCGCCATGTCCTAAGCAGGGATTCAGGGTTTTTTGGAAACCCTAAACTGCAGTGTCTGACTCCCTATGCATCTCTAGGATTTCCCAGGTGAAGGCCCTTGAGATCAAAATTTCCTTCCCTTCACACTTCAGTAGAGCATTAGTTTGACCTGCTTCTGGGTGTGATATAAGACACAGACCTTGTGTAGGCTCTTCACAGAAGAGTACAGTAGAGAACAAATTAGAGCAAACCCATTTTAAATCCAATGGTACAGCCAATCGCAAGTGGTCTCGTCGCTGGGACACAGGGCAGCGAGGCAGGAACAAGTGTCCAGTGATTGCCAGAGCTGAGTGCCCAGACTTACTGGGCGGGCTGTTTTCCTCACTGGTCTTGCAGGAGGGCAATGCAGACACAGCAGAACAAGCACCCATTGCCTATTCCTCCAGTGGCATTTTACAGGAAGATATTGAAGGCAGTTGCCTCTGGCGTCATTGACTCACCATGGATTCCAACCACTCTGAGACACAGGGTGCAGAGATGTTCTGTAGGAATAGGAACAGATGTATATACACAAGAGGGGATGCTTCCTGAGTAGGCACTTCTCTCTACATGTTTGCATCCAATGGCATACATTTCAGTAGAATGAAAATGAATAAATAAATTCTCATTTCTGGATTCTGTGAGTTTATTTATTTGTTTACACTTGTTTCCATCTTTTATGTTATTAATGTACTTCCACTTCATTAGCAAATGCTCAGTCCTTCAGAGGTACTAATGTTATATGAATTTTTTTCTTTGTACTTCTAGTCTGCTTTCCTAAGCCGCTGCTCTAGGAGACATGCCAGGTTTTCAGGCATGGCTTATATTGGTATTTTTTACAGGTAAACCAGAACAGAACTGTTCTAGTGAAAGCCTTCCTTATAATAAGGAAATAGGACTTCTGTCTCATTCTATTTTAAAATAAACTTTAAAATGGATTGTTTCCACATGAGCAAGACTTCTTCTCCCAGGTTTCTCATGCACCTTTGCCAGTAGATGTTTTCCTGGCAGCGTCTCTCTCTGACCTTTGCTCATTATCCTCCAATGTCACCCAGCTAACTACCACCACAGGTGGAAATCACTCATGAATCATGACTTCTGTGAGTCTCTAGGACCTCAGATCTGCTCTGACCTGAAGCACTCTCTTCAATGCCATTAAATAAATTAAATGTTTAAATTATCTATATTAGCTTTAATCGTATAATTATAGAGTCAACAAGAAATAAATCTATAAAGGGGAAACTCTAATCTAAAAAAGGACTTGCCCTCACTTCGAAGTGGATGAACATGCCAGTGGAAGTGATAGAGACTGTAACCTCTGTAGGAAAGCCAGCTCATTTCAAGCTTTCCTCAGCTATAGTCATGTAATAGAAACAACACCAGACTGTGTAGTTAAGGGCAAATGTCCTCATGTTATTTCAGTGTTTTATAGTCACATCCAGGAGAAAACAGCAGCTTTCTAGTATGTGTTGGGATGGAGACATAGGGAAAGCCTTCCTCTGAGGCACACATAGACTGCAGGCAGAGGTCAGGGGAGATGAACAACAAATAGGAAAATTTTATAACTACTAAAAATCTCTTTAAATAGATCTGAATTTTTTTCAATGTGAACAGTGTAATTAGAAGCTTAATTTAACGTAATTAAATTCAAATAAGTTTAATTAACTTAGCTTTAACTTGGTTTAACTATGCCCTTTCACAATGCCAAAAGCAGGCTCACATATGTCCATTTACCTGTAAACCGTCCCCATGAATAAAGGCAATTGGGAAGATGAGGTAATCCAGTTTCATAGTTTCATTGGCATTCACTTTTAGGAGACTGAATGTGGGCTTAAGGCCAAACATGTCTCCCTGCGTATAGGGCTCTAGGTGCAGGTTCACCCCAGGGAACGGTGGGGAAATTATGCATTGGCTAAGGCAACTTGCAGGGGGTAGCAGGAGCTCAGTCCTTTGCCTTTGTAATTTCCCCCCTGCGGTTCAAGACCACCTTGCAGGACGATAGGAGCTGTCGGAGCCCTGTGTCTCCAGGCACGCTGTGGAGCAGAGAAGCGAGCGGGCGAGTGGTGTGCCTTGTGAGAGCCAGTGGTGATATCTCTGTAGTTTCCAAGCAGTATTTGTCTTCAGTTTTCTCCTATTACACTAGGGGCTTCCTGCAGCTGGCTTCCATGTCTGAGTAGCTAATAAAGTTGATTTACACTGTTTATTTCTGTCAGGAGTCCATCAGGCATATTTTATTTTGCCTCTGGTAAGTCCCCGGTTTGTTACTCTATAGTCTGCTTCCCCAGACTCATCAATTCCATAAAAAGAAAAACATCATTACAACGTACAGCCAAACTAGCCAATCACAGAGGAAAGAAGTGTATTTAATATTAGCACAGTCAACTCTATTTCTGTTGGCATTGCCCTTTCATTGGTAAAATACATATGGAATATGTGACTCATGCTGATTACAGTGATTTTAACTGTGGGGTGCCGTAGCTTGGTTTGCCAGTCAATTTAACTAAAAATTGTGTTAGGGAGGTAAAAAGGCCTCCTTCCCTTCCCCATGAAGTCTTTTCACCATTAGTTAAAATTTGTCATGGAAGAGTTTCCTTTTTTCCCTTAGCTTTGCTGCAGATTTTTGCTGATGATCCTCCCTAGTGCCCTGTTCCCATCCACCAGGAGGAGTGGAAAAAACATCTCCCACAGAGAAAGAGGGGAGAAGAGTTACTTCTTGCACCTGCAAAGCTGGGAATCACAGTTGCCAAAGCATCATGCAGCAACAGGGGAGAAGAAACTCTGTTGTCTCCCCCCACCCAGCAGCTCCTGGGAATGAGGATCACACTTTTATAAAGACAAACTGTCGTTGCATCACATATACTGAAAAACAAATTGCAGGGAAGCTGGGCTATGAATTGATTCTCATTGATTAAATTCTCATCTCGGTGTGCTGGAATAGTAAGGAAGATCCAAAGGATCCTGTTGTGTGACAGGGCTACATAAATCCAAGGATTTATGTCAGCGCTTTATAGAGCACCTTGGAAGTATCCAGTTTTGGGCTTTCAATTTGAATATAAAACTGAGGCTGATTTTCAAAGGAAATATTAGTGAAAGCCTCAGTTAAGACTCAAAATCAGTGGGGGGCTGCCATTACTCTTACAAAAGTCTCCCCAGTGTCCAGGGCTATGTTTTTGGCAAATATGATTATAAATGGAATAGGGAGAATTAAAAAAAAAAAAAGTTAATTTAGATCTCAGAAAGTGAAAAGCTGAGAAACTTGCCACATGGTTTAAATTACTTATATGCAATGGTCACGTAAATTTTTGAGGTGTTGGAGGGGTGTATAGGAGAGCTTATTGAAAGAATACCTTTCCACATAAATTCAACTGCCATGTCCAGATAACTCACGGCCTCCCCACTTGAGACCAACAACCAAGCAACCAAAATAAAACACATGCATATCCGAAGCCCACAACAAAGAATGCTGCAGAGACCCTCAAGTGAGTTTGGGTGGAAGCCAGTGAGTCCATATAACACATAGGGCATAAAGCCTATCACTTTAGGTCCAGAACAATATAGCCCTCACTACAGGAGCAATGCTTGTATTTTTTCAAGCTAAAGGTGTATTTGTCATGGTTGTTTTTGAGGATAGTTTACTACCTTCTGTGGGAATCAGAAGATACTGATACATATCAATACCAGCAGATTTTGTCAGAGCTTTAGCTAGTGTTGCCCCTCATATGATGATGGATACTCACCATCCAGCCTCATATTGCGCTGCACAATTCTCCTGTGCTGGGATGCCAACAAACAAGCTTGACAATGTTCAACCTGCTAATGGATGAGTTGATCTCCTATCATACTGATCGACATTACATGGCTCTTTTTTGTTGTCCATGGTAGAATTAATGTTTTAGCTAGACTGCATACTTCCTGGAGATTGTAGCTTCTGCTTTTGTACAGCTCCTTGCACACTGGAGTCCTGGGTTGGGTTTTTTTTTTTGGGTGCTATGTTATTACAAGGAGTGCAGATTCTACATTGTTACAAGGAATAAATATCAACAAGAGTTAATAGATTCAAATGAAAAATAACTGAAAGCAGAATGAAAATTATATTCTAGAAAGCTGAAGGAGCAAATGCTAACATGGTGAAGTTGCCTAAACTTAACCAACAGTAGATGATTAAATTGTATTTTTAGCAAGCTAAAGGCACATTTGTCATGGTTGTTTTTGAGGCTAGTTTACTACCTTCTGTGGGAGCTGGAAGATACAGATATATATCAATACCAGCAAGACTTTGTCAAAAGAAAGGCTGATTTTTTTTTTATAGAAAAAATGTTGATTCCATTGCAATTAAAAAAAAAACCAAACCCAGAATGCTTAAACATTTAATCTTCTAAAAAGATACAGGATGAAGACAGCAATGCTGTCATTGACCTCTCACAGATTCAAAGGCTCTGTGATTTACTTAGCTTCTCAAGAAAATGTCGGTCTCGTATGAACTACTACTATGAGTAGTTTCTTATTTAAAAAAGGATAGATCTGGAAGAATTCCATCAACATTTTGTCTTACACAATTAGCCACGTATCTGTTATTGGCAGTCAGAATATCCATGGATATTTGCCACAAGTTTCCATGTTTGGTGGTGATGAAAATATTAGTGAAGAGAAGGGTTGCTTTTGTTCTGGAAAAATTACTTGTTGCATTAATTTTTTTGTGTTTGTGTGACAAAGAACATACTTTATTGTGTGTTGAGTTTTTGTGTTTTGAGTTCTGTTGCAAACAGAACAGTTTGCAGTCTTGGAAATGTTCAGTGTGTAAGTTAAACTCACTTCAGAACAGCTCTAACTTGCATGATTGCTCACTTAACCAATCACCAAAGGCCTTCCTGGTGCTGGCAGCTTCACAGAAGGCAGATTTTCCAACTCAAATGGCTTTTCTTGGATTAGTTTACTAAAGAATTTGACTCAAATAAACAAAAAAAAATCACGGACTCAATAAAAAATGAAGGACTATTAATTTTTTTCAAAAACATTCAAAAAATACATATAAAAAGAAAGATGTTTTTATTTTTAATGAATTAAAAGGTCGCAACAACTGTGTTCTACGAGAAGGCTTAAATTCTAATTTTAAAAAATCCCACCTGATAACCCAAATATATCAGTTTGGACATGTCACCAGTGTATTCCATTGCCAGATGTCCTACCTGCTCAGTTGCCAGATGTCCTACCTGTTCCCTAGAGTTAGAGGCTCTTTTGCCTTAGTACATCTTCCACAGTAGGTAACATCTAGGAGTTCCCATGGTGCACTGTCTTCCTTTGCTTGGAAGAGAGCTCCTAGTGCATCACATCCTATGTGAGGATAAATTTATAATGGGAAACACAGTCAGGAAGCTCCCATATAGCATAAAATAACTGTGCTGCTTTCAGTTGGACTAATTTGGGTTTCTGATCAAAGTCTTATCTTCCATTTTTAGCGACAATTGAAATGTTGACCTGCTCTAGCAAACAAATACCTTTTGCTTAACTATCAGAAATAGACGCCTTATCTTTACCTTATTGCTAAAAATAACATACTGATTGTAGCCAAGCCTGGATCAGCCTAACTTCTAGATCATATTTTTGATGGTATCCTTTATATAGCAGCAGTGTATAAGAATTTGTTTCACATCTTTCATTTTGACAATTTCCTTTGTGATTCCACTGCTACAGCCACACAGAGAGTATTTCTGGATCCTTTTATAAACACTTTTTTTCTTTTCCTTGGGGATGCTTGCTATTCATGGTTTAATACATAAAAATACAGAATGTGCCCATTTTCTTTTGCTTTTATTCCTATATTCACACTTGCTTCATAAGACAGGACAGATTACATAGCATGGATTTGCTATGAACAACACAGATGGTGTGTAGGATATGGAGGTGTTAGAGAGATAGAAAAAGAGTGTGAGGAAGAACAGTGGCAAATCCATCAAACATAGTTGTAGGGCAGATGGGGACTTTGAAGATGAAAGGAAAGTACTGAAAGAGTCCAGGATGCTGGAGGAAGGACAAAAGGAAAGGAGAACTTGTTTGCAGCATGGTGGGAGTTCCATGAACAGGAAAAGGACTAAGATAAGGGATTTCCATGGACAAGCAATAGATGATGACCTGAGGGAGCGAAGCTGGAGGGCAGATTAGTGTGTGAATGAGTGGCTGTGTGAGAAGTCCATAAGTGAAAGGCAAAGAAAGAGGGAGAATGAGACATGATGTTGAGGACAGTAAAACAGATGGATGACGTGCACATGTCAAAACTCCTCTAGGAAAACCACCTTGATTTGCCCCTTTTTCCCTTTCCCAAACCACTCAACATTGCATATTGCCAGTTTCAAACCCAGGAAAATTTGACTGGCTGACAAAAGGATGCTGGAATTTCTTTGACAGAGCCAATATTAATTCTGGTTAATAGCTGCTGCTGCAAAAGTGTACCATTCAAGCAACCTAAAATTCAAATCCGTCTCCAAAAGGCCTCTCTCCCATTTCAAAAAGGAACACCTGAACAGGTTATGACTTCTATCATCATGTCCTCTATGCACATAAAACAGTCCAGAGAAATGCTTATATAAAATTGTGTATCTAATGAATCTTCTGAGGAAGTAAGGAGAAAAAAGTAGAAGTTGTGAGTGATTTTGGATACATTCATTTTGGAGTTCTCAATGGAAGAGAGCTGATAAAGAGATGATGTTGAAAAGAAATGTTGCCACTCACATCCTCTTCACAAACCAGTCAGGAAGATTTAGAAATCTGAGGCTAGGTATCTAAAATTTGAGTAATTTACAATCTCTATCCACTTCTGAAAATCTTGGCCAAAGTGTTTTCTTAAAAGTGAATTATCGTCACCAATAAAATAGTTACTTGGTGTTTTAGTATTTTTATGAAACCTTATTGACAAAGCCGCAATATTCTACCCATGGTTAACATGACAGCGTATACTAAAAAAAACCCCTAAGTGGTTACTGTAGTTTTTGGCCCTGTGGCAGAGCAAAACCCCCTGCTCCCAACACAACAACCTCATCATCTGGAAGAGACTTTTCCCTCACCTTCCCCAGAATCCCTCTGTTTTATAGTACTCCAAGTGTCTAGGCTATTGTTTCAGAAATATTTAATTTCTTTTCAAAGAGCGGACCTGTCTGTGAACAGAAAAAGGGAGGAATGAAGTGCCCTTGTGCTAAGAGTCTTTGCGGGATTGTACCACATCATATCCATAGGGTATGGGCTCCAGGGCAGTGGTGTCAGGTGATTGTCCCTGCCCCTCCATAAGTTTCCTGGGAGAGTTGAAAGGGTATAAATTACCAATGCAGAGAACACCATTTGATTACAGTGATGAGGGGCCTGGCAAAATCCTAAAACCCTCAGTCAAAAAATAAATGCGAGCTGAATTATCTCTTTCTGTATTAAGCCATTGTTAGAGACCTTATCCAAGCATGATAAGTCAAGGAGAAGCAACCTCAAATCTGACTATCTTCAGTTGTTTGGATAAATGTAGAGATTAGTGTTTCTCCACTTGCTACTAACTCGTATCATAGAAGTGTTACAAGAGCATGCTACTTTATCAGTCAAGTCTTTTGGATATGGACATGAAGACAGACTCACGCATATGCATGGAAACCATCACCACTGATTAATGGGAAACAAATCCTCTATGGTTTGTTTATCTCATATTTGTATACTACACTGCAGTAGTATTGGAGTGGCACATGCAAATACTTCATTTTTAAAGATGAGGGAGCGAGAGGAGCTGCCAGCCTGTGTCTAATCAACATTGGTCAGTAACGACAACTGGTCGAACTTTTGCAATGCACGAAGGCAAGATATGTGCCACACTGGTAATCTCACAGTCCATCGGTTCAAAGCACAAGGGAACAAATGATAGAAGTCCCAGACAAACTAAACCAGGAAGCCAAAAATGAAGGGAGGAGCATTTCTGAAGTTAACTTATCGTACTGATACACTTTGCTTTGCTGCAGTATTCTTTATGTCTTTGGTAGGGAAAATGCACAGCAGAGTGAGGACGGAGATTTGTATGCATAGTACTTGTCTGTTTTATTCAGTTATTACTTTTCTTAATCTTCTTTGTGTTTTAAGAATTGTTTGATTTATGCTTTTACAGAAAAAATGACAATTAATCTATGTGGTTCACAGATTGAAAGTAAGAAGTAAAGACACTATTATGATTTTCAGTACACAAATTGTCCTGGCTACTGTCTGAGCAATATTTGGTTTACTTTAGGAGAATAGACCTGTCTTTGAAGAGGAATGGTGAGAAGGGAAGAGTCCTTGACTTACAATACTTTTTAGTTTAAGTAATAAAGAGGAACTATAAATGCAAAGAAAAATATCAAGCATAAAATCAAGTGGATGAAGACAGGTTGAAATAAGAATTTGTCATTAACAGAAATGCTTATGGCTAGATTGGACAACTATTGGGATATGAAGAAACCTGTTCTTGCAATAGAGCAAGAAAGTAGACTACCTGATTCCTCTTGAAGCTAATATCTAAATATTTATGAAGATGTAGTCAAGACTCTGTGAAAATATAATAAGGTAACGGAACTCATTTGGGTGGCTTTGGCAAAAAGATTGTTCATTAATGTTATTGATGTACACTGGAAGACATCTGATGTGAAGTTCATAATTGAAATGTTACAAATACTTCAGCATATGGATCCTTCACATTCACTTAATTGCCAGTTTAGTAATAATTTTATGTAATGAGGAATTATTAATACTATGTGAAATACTAAATTGACGTAATCACCAAAAAACGTAATATGACATCCACTGTGCAAAGAACGTTATAATTCCAGGTGCCTTTGTTATATTTTAAACAAGGAATATAACTGGCCAAATTCGTCTTTCAAAACTATGGACTCTATAAAGTTTTAATAATTTTTTATTTTTAAATAATTGTGTTTAAAGGTAAGGCTATTAATCAGAGGTTCTTTTTCCTCATTCTTAATATGCCTTATTAGCATCCAGTTATGACAAAAAGCTTGACAAATGATCATTAACAAACTGCCTTACAGTTTTGTGGCACAAGTCCCTCTGTGAAATAAATCTCTATATGCTGTTTCTTTGATTATGTAGGCAGACACCAATACCCTGTTCAGATAGGTGAGAAAAGGGGACCAAATTTGTCTCTTTCACAGTTGCAGTTTAATCATTCTGGAAGATTGTGGCATTGGGACAAGAGATCTTTTATCTCCAGCACACCAATAAAAATCTTCCCTAACTTTGCAATTACTGAAAGTCAATAGCCTATTGGTATGAGAAATGTACTCTTCGAGGACAAATGTCCACAACACAGTTATCACCCCTATTGCCACACAGAACAGATTGAGCGGGCATGGAGAATGTCAGGCACCTCCCCAGGTAATCCTCGTCACGGCAGGATCGGCGAACACTGATGCGGGGACCAGTGAAGTGTGCAAGGCCGCTCGTTCTCTGGGAGCCTTGTCTGGTCTATGACTTCATTTTCCTGAGTCATTATTCTGACACATCTCATGGGCAACATCTTCAGTGAGAGAAAAGAGCCAATATGAGTTTTTACTTATACTGGTATAAATCAAGAGAAACCCTACGGAAGCCAATGACTTTCTATACAAAATCATAAAAGCAAGAGGTAAACCGAAGCTATTAATGAACAGCAAAACAGAAAGCAAAGTCTTTCATTCCATTTTACCTCACTTCAGGTTTAAGTGAGAGGCTCAGTAATTGAAGTTCTCTAGTTCACCTGATCTTGGAGCTGGAATTGTGAGACTTACACTTTGGCATATAAAATACATTGCATGGCACATATCCGATTAAAAAATTTGTATACCTGAGGGACCTTATCCAGAATTACTACATATGCTTTTAACTCTTCTGCAACTTTTTCGTAAGGCTAACATCAGTGATGAACTCCTGTTTAAATCAAAAGGATGAAGATTGGTATATTTACTGGAAGAAGACATTTTCCAAACATCATTTAAAGAAACAAGATGACAAGCACGAAAATGTAAATTAGAGGTTAATTTTGTTTCAGTTTTAGGTGGACACTGCTCTCAAAAGTTAATAATCCTTTGATAAAAGAGATCCCACTTAGTACCTAAGGAATGGCTCATTCCAGATGTTGCTCTGAACGATCAGTGAGTCTTCACAGGGTAACAGCTGTATGCAGGAAGTCTCAAGACTGGAGTTTATTCATTTTTTCATGCTTACTTGAATATATTTTAATCAAACCTTATAATAAAATATGAGTTTGAGCACTTCCATTACCTTTTAAAACACTAAATTATGGGATATGAATAGTTGCTTTCTGATTTACTCTTTGGAAGAGTCTATCTAGGAACTACATGAACTATATTCAACAGCAAATAGGGCACAGCCTTTAAAGAGATCATGCATATATGTTTCATATGGGAGATAAAATGAGTTATTTGTACATCACGCTATAACAAAGTAAGGAATTTTTCAGGCTATGTAAAAAGTCTGTGCTCTTTGGGTGATACAATTTCAATGCTACTGCATATGCTATGATCTGATGAATTGCAATAATTACTATGTGCATTGTACTCTTCCCTTCTTGTTTTCACATTTGCAGATTTTTTCTGTGAGGCTTCCTAATGGTCTGGGTTTTAACCAATTTAATACCCCTTTCCTTAGAATATTTAGAAGCATTTGTTTATATAAAGAAATTGCTGTTGAACAGGCAAAAAGGATCTGTTTTAGTATTTTAGAAATCAGCAAAATAGTACTGAAGAAAAACAAAGCATCACATATTCTGAGAAATGGTACAACAGAGTATCTTATTTCTTGTAAAACATATTAAGCAATAGCAATCATTTTAGGCAAATGTTTATTTTATATTTGATCACTAAGCAAGAGAGAGTTTCATTCATCTTCATTTTTGCATTTTTAAGTCCACATAATTTAGTTCATACTGGAGCACGAAGCTGAATGTTAATAATTTTTCTTTGTGTATTGTATTAAGTGAAAGACAAAGTATTTTTCTTTCTCTTTTATTTTTGTTTTGTTTTGCTTTTGCTTTTGGCTCTGTTTATAGCCAGGGGACCATGATATGCAGGAATATGAGAAGCCCCTTATCTTAACATCTACATCAAAAGTAGCAGTAGGAGATGGCAATAATGTTCCTTCTCTCCTCAGGAAAGAGGACAGGAGGACTCAGAAAGAGAGCGAAAGAGTAAAAGGAAGCAGTCAACAAGCTGGAAAGGGGGCAATTCTGAAAACTCATTTTCAGGTATGGTTTGATTCCTGGTAGTCTAGGATTACGATTAATATTACTTATTTTGTGAAGCTTTTCTCCTTTCTAAATTCTCTGTCCTTAGCTGTAAGGTTTGTATTCTAATTAAAATCAGACGATGATACTCTTGCTTATGTTAAATAGTCCCTTGAACTCCAAGGAGTCCCACTGAAATAAACCACCAACCCATACTGAGTTATGACACCACAATCCAGCAAATTCTCTGCAGCCTTTTTTATCTTAAATACAATTCTATAGAATATAGTAAGGAAGTACATGAAGTAAAAAATAGGCACAATGAAAAACATAATTAAATGCTGTACATTTCACCCAGCTCATCAAGAAAAAAATCTCTAAGATGACACAAGCGGCAGAGTAGACACAATTTTCTAAAAGTGTGACCTATAATAACTACAGCAGGAAAATATAAACTAGCAAGAATTAGTGATTAGGGATCCAGTCCTGAGGGTACCAAGCAATCTCAAATTTTATTTAAGTCCATGGGAGCCCTAGGTGCTTGAACCCCTATGAAGCATGCCCTAGGCGACAAGGTAAGAAATTCATCTCATAAGAAACCAGAAACAATGAATATTATCCTTACAGAAATGACAGTGACACTGAGAGTTTTTTACATTAGAGCTGAGTGAACATTTTATTTGCTGAAAATTATTCTGCAGATGTTACCTTTATTTCTCATTGTGAACTGCCCACAAAGAGATAGTAACATTGTAAAATTCTCAGAAGTACTTCTTATTCAAAATTAGTCACACACTTCTCCAGTGAATTTTCTCTTCAAAATCTGCTTTTGGTGAATATTTGAGTTGCATTCACTTTTTCGTGAGTTATTCATACTAATAAAGCTTGAGCACTCAAGTGTTCCTGGAAAGCAAACGTGAAAGCATTGCAAACATGGTCTAATTGAAATCCACTTTCCACTTTGAGCAAATATTCGCGGAACATTTTTCCTACTATTCACTTCATTTTAGTTGACATTATGGGCTAAAATCTCACTGATGTGCACTAAAGAGAGACGTCACAGCAGAACCCTCTTCAATAATGCAGGTGCAATATTCTTGGAACAGGCAGGTCTCTTGAACAGATGTACCATGATTTAACCTGCTCTGTCCCTTTATTTTGTTCACAGGGCAGTCTTTAAAGCAGACTGTTCAATGGCTAAGCGAACTCTCCTTCATGTTTCAGCCACACATCAAAACATAAGAGCCCATGCTCTACCTTGCTCTAAGCTCCCCTTCAGAGCTAATCAATAAACATATTCATCTAACTTCTTTCATAATTACCAGTGATCAGCCTATTGCTAGTGTAAGATAGGCTTCTTCAGAACATGTATTTGTTGCTGACGTGAGAGGTCACTATACAAGCAATGAGCAGTGGTGTAACTTCTTTTATGCTTACACTGTATATAGATAGATAGATAAAGCTATTGCCCCTGAAAATCTTGCTCTTTGGAAACAGTGCATTAGGAACCTCATCCTCCCTAGGAACGTGCTAAGGTCTATAGAGCAACAGAAGCCTCCAGACGGCAATTCTGATCTTGGGTGGTCAGACCTGCTTTCTGGATCTGCCTATCTTTCCCCATCAAGGAGAAGGAGGCCCTACGGTGGGCCAATGGAAGTGCCTCGGAAAAGTGTCTGTGTGGGAGGAACAAATCTAGACCCTGTTGTCTCCAGTGTCAGATTTGTAAGAATTTCCACACTTCTGCTATCAAACTCTTGTAAAATCATCATCTTCCTTGTACCCTCCTTGAGATGTAGAAAAGTGTTGTGAGAATCACTCTTTCATGCCAACAATTCCCTGCTACTTTGATTGCCTTTTAAGCTCATCTTCTCTTCTTTACCCATTCATTAGACCGTTAAGCAAAGCACTGAAAGGGATAGGAGGTATTATAGCTTCTACAGAACCCTCAGAGGAAGAAAACTTCAAAAAAGTTTGTTACAAGTTATGCTTTTATCTCTCAGTGCGAACGCTGCATTGCTAATGTCACAAAGCCTATTAACACTTCTAGCCTATTAACAGGTTTTTGTTTTCCTTAAAACCAGGCTTCTTCTGCAACCTGGAGAACATCATCTTTTCCTGACTTCGTGCATGGCCCCTCTGGGTCACTGCTCAGCTGCTTAGATGAGTGTCCTTATGTCTCTCCAGATTTCTACTACGCACAAAATCAAGCTACTATAAAACAAATATATTTGTTTTATACCAAGGCTGGTATAAAACAAATAAAAAGTAATTTTCTCATAATCCTCAACATAATATATACATAACCTACACATACAAAACACATACACCATACACCTTTACTGCTGTACAACTTTGTGGGTACCAAAACCTTTTTATTGGTACATACATACTATCACCCCAAGTGTATCCGTTGACTACATGCAGATAATAAAAAACTTGACTGGAATAATTCTTCCTTCAATATGACATATCTTGTTGCAAGGAATTTTCTTCAACAAGGCTGTGAAACATGAAATCAGCTCTCTCTCTAGGTGTTCTTTTCTTTTGGTCTCTAACTACTCAGTGCTTAAAAATAGTTTTCTGCATACTAAATTGTGGCACCCAGTCATTTTCATATAGTTAAAATAAAGCACTACAGCTTGGATTTTAGGTCCAATGGTCACACCATAAGAATACAATCCATTCACTAATGAAATGCCCACTACCTCCATCACTAATGCCTGCCAACTCCAAATTTATATTGCGAAGAACTTTCGTTTTATATGATGCATAGAAAAGAAGAAGAAGGGGGGAAAAAGACCAAGAATATTAATATATAAGAAATTACTTCCTTAAGGTCAGGAACACCTCAAACTGTACCACAGATAGAGACACTAGAAATGGAAAAGAAACTCTTAGGTTTGTAATAATATAGTAACTATATAAATAATAGCTCTGACTTAATCTATATACTACAAATAGCTAGTTGACATGCTTTTGATGCTACTCTGCTACTACTGGTTTATTGCCCTATTGGATGGGGGCAGAAAGGCATGTCATTTTTATGTGGCTTATTGTCAAAGTGTTCATAAAGCTAGATTAGGCTGCTTTCTCATTACGCTTGCTCCTCCCTTGCAGCAGAGCTACATACTATTGTTCCTAGACATTAAGTGTGAAAATTAATATGAATATTTTTTTTAAGACCAAATTGCAGTTTCCCTCCATCTCTACGTTCTCCACACATTCATACACGTACCTTATTTAGTCACATTTTTTAGAGGCTGTTTTTATATTTTTAATTGTTTGGTAGACTTAGGATATGTAACAATGGATAACCGTGCAATACATTAAATACTTATGGGTATGTTGTGCCTTCTGTTATAATATAAAATCCATCTATTCTGGTTGATGGGTTTTAACCTCACACAGAATACTTTAAACTCCATTTGGACTTGTGCCTACAATCACCTTAGCAAAGTCTCTTAAGTAACTGCGCACAGCCTAATTAGTATGCATTATCAATTAACAAACTTAATAGCCGGCAGATTGATTAGATCCTCTGTTGCAGGGGCAGAGCTGAAGCGAAACAGAATGAAAAATCATTGCACGCATACACTGCTGCTTTGTTATTTTCTCAGATCCCCTCCTCCTCCTCTACATTCCTTTAATTAATGCATACATATGGTTCTGAATATCTTGTAAACTAGAGCTTGCTCTAACTCTTTAATAAAACTCACTCGTAGATGAGAGAGCCATAGACCATGCCTTATTTATTTCTCGCTGAAAACATAAACCATTTGTTTTCACCCAGGTCTTTTCCCTCTAAATGGTGCAAGTTTTAGAGATCTGCTGCTTCTAAGCTGCTTGTTTTCACAGTGGCTGATAGGGAAAAACAGGTAAGTTGGAGCTGTGTGCACCACTTCAGATAACCTGTAGCTGAGAAGATGGCTCAGGCATCACATGGATGGTATGTTGACACATACCACAAGGTGGATTCCACAATTATTGTTAAAAAAAAAGAAGAGCACACAACATGGTATGTCATTTTATATATTCTGTTATATTGATGAGCTGGAAAACAAGAATACAGGAAGAAAAATCTTCCTATTTGGAAAGCAGAGATCAGACTAAAAAAGTTTACAGTAAATTTTAGATAAAATACTGGGTTAGACAGGATTTGCTTCTTTAAGAATAATTTGACGCAAACCCCTTGAAGAGTACTGAAAACAACAGTGAAGACTATCAGTTGCTACCTTGCAGGGGTGGCAAGGTCTATCCTTGCACAAAGCCTATTAGCCTTTATACACTGGGAAAGAAAGTGGTGCTTACCATGGTGATATGAGCCCTAGGAGCAAGTTGCAGAGTTAATAACTATTTAGCATTTATATAGCATTTACATAGCATTTACATATGCAAATCACTGAAGAAATATTAGCTAATTAATCCACGCAACAGAGTGGTGGGGCAGGTCCTGTAAAAATATCCATGATTGTTGATACAGTTAAATCTGATAAAGGTGCAAAATGATCTTCCCAAAGGCATGAAATATGCTATTGTCAAGACCTAGATCATCACTCAGGGCCCCCTGGTTCACGTATCTACATCCCTTAGTCAGGGTGTGCTGCCACAATTTTTGGTATTTTTATAACTACAGAATCACACAACCCAATGGTTGAGGTTGGAAGGGACTTCTGCAGGTCTTCTGGTCCAAGCCATCTGCTCAGGTGACATCAGTTACCTAAAAGGAGAGTAGTGTTATCAAAATGCCTTGAAGAAGCTGATGGTTATAGCCTCATCTTCATAAAAAGGCACTGAAGGATGAATTCCCTAGCTGACAGAATGGCAACAACTACGGGTGGTGTGCCAAACTGTGTTTTTCTTTCCCGAATGAGAAGTTAAGCATGCTGATACAAACTCAGTGAGACACTCTGATAGTACCTTGCCAAGAGAAAAGGTGGTGCTTAACACTGGATTGAGACCACCCTACTTCCAAAAAAGCAGGAGCTCACACACCCTGCTGAGTTCAGGACGTCCTCCAGGCCAGGAGATTCTGCCTTTCTCAAATTTCGGCCCGTAGAGTTCCTGCTACTCCGCTATCCCATTGCAAGCCATTAAAGGTCTTTCCATGGGTATTTTTCACTTCAATGCCATAGATTTCTCTAGCCCACCATTTTTCGCTTTGTGAGCATGTTCTCCTAAACAAGTGGACTGAAAGAGGTATAAAGCATGTGGAAGCAACCTCAGTTCTGTACTGTCTCTGTAGTCTATGCCTTGGCATGTGTTTTTTTTTTTCCCATCAACAAAAGGCAAACACAAAGAGATAGCAACTATTTCTACTCTGAGGTGAAAAAAAACCTATATGATTTAAATAAAACCAACTCAACTAAATTTAGAGACTATCCTCCTCCCAGGTCCTGCTGATGTCACTTGGGTTTTATATAAAGGGTCACACAAAGTCTTATCCAGCTCTATTCTATTCTCAAACAATTAATTCAGACTCTTTTTATTGCTATGCAGATTTTCCCTTTTTTCTTCTTTTTTTTTTACATCAACTGGCCTGCTACTGCTGAAATAGGAGTGATTTTCCAAAAAACACACAAAAAATATTGTTGTGTATTTTGATTTAAAGAATTAGAAGAACTACAGAGATTCAGAAATGTAATTAAAAATATTTTACATCATAAATAAGCTTCTTTGGATTCTAAAGAAATCTGAAACACTGGTAGAAGAAACAATAATACCTAAAATATCAATACTTCCCCCTGAAAAAGGCTTCCCTCATTAAAAAAAAAATTCTTTAAGTAATAAGAAGACTGAAATTCCTTTGAGTCTAGGTAAGGATGGAACATTAATTAGCTGCCAGAAAATGGTCTCTCAACACTGCGGTAAGAAATATGCCTCTAATTCTCATTATGTGACCCAAGAGAGGGGCATTAGGTCTGTAACCAGTGAAACTAAAACGTGAAAACTTTTTTTTTTAATGATTGGATACTCAGAGAGCAAGAGGTGAATAATCACCTGCTATCAAAGTATTCTCTTCTCTGGATTAGCAGTGGCCCCATACGGCCCCTTTCTCCTCACCTAAAACTGGTTGTACTCTGTTTAAGGCAGATCACTTTATTCAACATATGATTTCTGAAAAAGTAAAGAGATCATAGAAATACAACAAATTGGCTAATGTAAAAAAGTCAAAAGCCAATGCAGTAACTTCCTATTACTTCTCTGGGTATTGTTACAGTTGTTCTACAGTCCTACAGCTGTTCTACAGCACTCTGCGGTTGTTTGAGTTACAGCTGTATTATTCAATATGTATCATTTACTTTCCAAGTAACACCAGGTCATTCAAAAACTCTCATTTTAGATTGGTATTCCTCCTTCTTCCACTCAAGTCTAACTCAAACAGTTCTAAAATAATTAATGCCCCAAAAACTGTACATACTTTAAGGTGTTCCCTTTTTGCCAGAAATGTTTTTTCAAATAATTAAGAAACATGTGTGATTTTTGTTGTCCTATGCTGTACTTTGCCCTTTACTACATATTCTTTTGACAGGTGTCTGAAAACGAACACAGTAGTCCAGTTGTCTCTGTGCCATGCTGGAGGCATCAACTGGTACCCAATTCAATTTTAGTACCTGGTTCCTTTGATCCAAAATATATTTTTGCACCTTCTAGAAAACACAGCAATGAAGGTAAAAATATTTTTACGCTTTACCTTTCTCCTTGTACTCCTTAGTAGACTGATGTTAAGTGATGTATCACTTCATTGGTAAGATTTGGCCCTGTTAGGGGCTGTTTGCGCTACATGTTCTTTATCTCCTTCTTTATGCTAGGTACTATCATGTACCACATCTTATTTTCCAGTTCAGGAAGAACTACTTTTTCCTATGTGTAATGATGTTACTGTTCATATTCCTAGGGCAAGATTACTTGACTCATATCTTCTTATATTTTTAGGAATTTATCATGCAAAAGAAGCAACTGGACATCCTTTAATATGAACATTACCAAACTTGACAGGATAAACAACAACATGCTCTCACATACCTGAGAGCAGACACACAGCATATTGCAAAATGATTTATCTACATTCTGAAGACACTTTACTACATTTGTATTAGTTTATGTCCAGTGTTCAAAAAATCGCAGCTGGATTACTCATCTGCCATAGCCTTAATGATACTAGTATTTTAAGCCTAATTTTTCAAAGCGACTAGTAATTCTGGCTACTTAACATTTGGAAGGAGCCCAAATTTAAAAGGGTAGATGTTCAGCACTTTCTGAAAACTGGTTCATTTTATATGTCAAATGAAATTATTCCTGCATTTCTTGTGGTGATTTTGCTCTACCTCTTATATCAGCAAATGGATCTTGATGGAAAGAGTAGAAGAGATGGTGGAACAGGGAACAGGGAAAACTAGCAAAAACCACCAGCAGACAATATTAGACAAACTCCACAATTGGCTTATCGTTCATTTCTACTCCAGAAATTTTTGCCCAAAAACTTGTAATACGTGTTTCACCTGTTCCAGAAACAACCTGCAACTTCAGACAATCCACTTAGACTGGCCACATGGGAACTTTTTTCCTTCCAGAGGGCATTATCAGGCAGCTGCAATGACGTTCAAGGATTAATCTTCAGTTAAAGAAATGTCCACCTCCAAAACGGAAGAGACACCATGATCTGGTTTTCAACGCTGTGCTAAAACAAGACCATTTGAAGAAAACCCCACCAGATAATTATTTAAATCACAGAAGTTCAGGGACATGTTCATATCAATCAACATAGGCTCCTGCCACTCTTTCAACATTGACTACAACAGGAGCACAGGAAATTCAACTAGGTAATTGAGCAGAGGTAATTCAGTACCTGGTGCGAGAAGCGCCGTTTTCTCCTCTCCTTCCCCAAGATTACAAACTGTAAACCAGTTACAACGGGACTTCAACGTTCTCCATGCAGCTGACTCTTCAGACCTCTGAGAAGCACAGACATCTCCCCTGATTTGGCTTTTGACTACTGCTACATCAACAGGAAGCTATTTCCAATAATTACACTCAAATAGGTCAATGAGCCTTATGACTATGATGGGTAAACCTTCACAGGACCCTGACCCCACAGATGAGATCACAGCTATCTTGCTCACTTTGGGGAACTCAGATCTGGGACAGCTGCATTTCTGCCCCCCAAGGACGAGGCTTTCGGAAGGGATGCTACACAGGGACTTCAGGTGCCACAGTGCTGGGAGAGCCCGGGCTTGGAACGTGCTGTGCAGCCATGGCCCTGCTGTAGCAAAAGGGGAAATACAGCAGACACCTTGGGTTTTAACTAATGTTGTTACACTGAAAAAGACTTGAAAAGAAACTTAAAGCTGCAGCATATCTAATTCTAACTGGACAGGAAACTGTTGGGCACATATAAGCAGCTATTCTACATTCTTGTTGTTGCATTATTATTACGTGTAAAAAAATCAGAAAAGTATCTCTCAGAACTTCCCAGTCCAAAACCCGTTACATCAAAAGCATGTTCAGGCCATACGATCATGACTGAAAAGGCAACAACAAAGGGTTCCTCTGTAAATTCAATCTGTCTCCTTTATAGGAATACTTTATGATAGATTTTAATTACAAGATAACGTACTTATTTCTACAGGAACCAGGTCTCATTCAATGTACTGAATGCGTGACTGTTCATTATTTCTTTTATTCTCATTATTCAGACTGTGACTTCTTGTATTATTTACTGTAAACCATTCAAACCCAGCACTGAATACATTATTATTAATTTCCTTCTGAGCTTCTTATACAATGCTCCTACAGTATTTTCTTTGGGATTTACAAACGCAGATGAATTTATCTTCACAAAACCCCTGTGAGGTGAGGAAGTGTGCTGATTTGCATGTTATAGATAGGGAACATGCCACAGAGGTTGAAAGCAAGACATGAAGTAATTTTGGATACACAGTTTGAAAAACTTGGGACCTAATTCTTCAGAGTAAAAAATATATCAAAAGGACTCTAACTGTTCATAAGAAAGTTCCCGTTGACTTTGGGTTCAATTATAAATGCTGACTCTTCCTTCAAATCAGGGGGCTTACTCTGCATACCCAGAAAGTGAGGATCGTGTGTAAATACCCCTGGTCATGTAAGAGGAGACATGGCCTCTCTTTCAGAGTATATGACCTAATGCAGTGCATGGAGATGAGACTAGAGTCATGGTCTTCATCCTTGTTTCATTTTCTTCTGTGATGCTGTGAATGGATAAATTGGAGCCAGGCAACAACCTCACTCCTTCCCTTTGCCCTGTATGACGTAGGGCCCTGCGGACAAAAGTATTAAGTAGCAAAGCAATCATAGAAAGTGAAACAAATTCATACTAGACAGGCAACCTTCTTCAGATGTTTTTAGAATATTTTGTGTGCTCAATTTTATAAGAATGGTAATATTTATTTCACAATATGTTTTGTTCCGCTAGACGTAGCAGCAGCCTTTCCTGGCAGAGTTTTATTGCTGTAACCTTTTTTCTTCTTTCCCCAGACAGATTCCACTCTTCTGTTATTTCCCTCCTGCTTTGTGCAAGTTCTTTGATGCAGAATATGCTTTGCTTCCTTTTAACATAGTTGAATACAGAGCACACTTCTGAGTTGTGAATAATTCATAACAAGGAATCCCTATTAGAGAATTTGTACCCAGTATTTGCAGAAGACACAAGAAATCACAACATCTATGACCTCTTGATAAAAGAACTGCTTTAGAAATTATTAAGTTATTCTGACCATAACCTAAATGCACTGACTTTTTCCCATAAGGAACTAGGAAATGCCACCCATTTAATTTTTTTTAATATGGAGACACAATCAATATTCTTCTCTCTCTTTCTGCAGAAGACCCTTTATTCATGATTCCAAGTCTAGCTAAATAGTAGGTAGGCCAATGATTTATTTCTAATATGAAAATCTTCTTATCTATCGAATACTTTAGCCCCACAAATGTCAAGTCATTTATTCAATTGTTAAGGTGACTGCTCACTTTCCATATTTTCAATGGAATTATTTCCACTTCAGTGGTAAAATATACTAAGCTTGAAGTAAATCAATTCCCTCCTTGTGCTAAAAATTAGCATAGCACAAACTAATCAATGCTATCAAACACTAGTGCAAAAGCTGTGACAATAACCGTATCAGTGAGGAAGTAAATTGCTTATTATGCCAAACTGGGAAAAAAGCCTCATCAGTCACAAACCATCTGATTCACAAAAATACAGGCTGTAGGTCTATTGTTCTTAGAAGTGGGCAAGTTTGTTCTCTGTGTTATTCGAAACACGTCTCCTGTAATAATGCAGGCCCCTGCAACTTTTCTCTGCAGCCACACCTTCCCCATGCACTAGTATAAATGCCTAGAAATATTTATTGAGCAAACATTATACAGGCATACAGTAGGTTGCACTGCCCATTCTCCATTATGGTCCAGCCCCTATTTGGTGGAACCCTTGCTATCCCTCAGACGAGCCAGGGAGATGGCATTGCAGTTACGGTTGAAGCAGGAGAGCAGGACCTAGAGCTCACCTTTGTCTCCAACTTCCCGCATGACTAAGTACAGCTGCTCTATACCTCTGCTCCTCCATCTGCAGACAGGGGTAAATATGCCCCTGCTGACTAGCAGTGTTGTGAAGACAATATGACTAATATCTGTAAAGCATTCGGGTGCTTGAATGTAGGGGTATAACAGCAAACCTGTATAATAGTTCATTAAGGCAGGGCTGCTTCCATGCCTGTCTAACAGACTGTCACCAAGGATGGCAATTAGTGCCAGTGACTGGACCAAGACCACCAACTCGTTTCCTCTGGGCCCCCAAGCAGCCATCTGATGATAATAATTTTGGGTCTTTACCAGGCAGGGACGGACATGAACGGATGAGCTAGAAGGGAGAGGTTCTATGTTCCATTACTAATATCCTGAGCCATCCAGTCCTACTATAAAAATTCACTTTTATTAAAAGGTTATTTCTGTCACTTGCTATAGTATCGCTATCATTCTCTGGGAAAGGAATGATGAAATATCATTTTAAATATTATAAATGCAATATTTAAACAGCTTTTTTTTCCCCTCAGAGAAAGTGCTTTGAAAAGACATCCCCTCTAGCATGTGTTAGTTCTTAACGGGGGGCCAACCTTTTTTAATCTCACAGTTCCTTGCGCATTGTAGGGAGAAGAAAAAGAACAAATCTGCAGTATATTCCTCTAGGTTAAAGGTTGTACTTGTCACAGTCTGAAGAGACACTTCTTTATTTGTTCTTAATAAATGGTCACACACAAACAGAAGTCACTGAAGTATGTGGATATTGATTTCAGTAATACAGTGACATTGACATAAAACGGATCTAATTTTAATAATAATATCTTACACTTAAAATAATACCTTTTATCCCAGAAGGAAAACAAAACGCTTTGTGGGGATCACCACATTCCCAGTGTTGTGCAACAGCTGAATTATGGCTTAGCATTTGTTTCCTTGAAAAGACAACTCTCCGTGACACCTCTTAGCCATTCACAGCTAGAAGTGACTACCATTGCCCAGATGAAGTTGCAGACAAGAAGTAAATGTACACATTACAGTTTTTAAGACCCTGGAGCTAACACCCATACACTTTAACCCAATCTTCTCAACAAATAATGCTTCCCTCCCTTTCTGCCTGTGGAAGTGATGAATGCGAGCTAGCAGGACTTGGCCTTATGCTCTTCTGCAAACAGAACTTCACCTAGCAACACGCATGGATTTCCATTACGTTCTGATTCAGCAGAAAATTGTATCATCAGCACCACTTTTGCAGCTGAGATTATCAGAGTAGTCCAGGGGATTGAAACACACAGTTTCCATTAAAATTAATTAGATACTTTAAAAATTCAGCTGAAGTGCTGCGTGGAAATGGACCTTCAAGTCACTGGCCCAGTCCAGTTCTCTGTAAAAGACAGTAGGTACTTCAGGGAAGAAGGGGTAGTGGAGTGCAAAGAGGACAACCATAAAACAGATTGAAGCAAGTCAGGAGTTCCCTGTAGGAGAAAGGACCTTACCTTATAACAAGAATATTCCAAAACACTGCATCTTACAAAACCATTATATTACACAATGTAATTACTCAATGTCTGCCTTTGCTATAATTCACATTCTGTGGTGTGGAGACTGTTTAATGTTCTCCATTTATGCAGAATACAAGGATACTGATTATCTTCAGGGCTTCTGCTAAAAGGCATCATAACAGCATAAAAAGTAATAAAGCTGTTTTTTTAAGAAAGGTTTAAATAAAAAGTTTCTTGGGCCAACTATAGCCATTGCTGAGGAAAGCATGGTTTTGCGATTACAAATGTTGCTAAGTAGGAGAGTAAAATCCTTGAGATGTGAATCCAATTTACTACAGTGCTCTAAGATATAGCTAAATCACCCTGGTAATGAATATGCTAATGTCTATTTTTTTAGATTAACTTAAACCTATGACTTTGATTGTGAAAGAATAAAATTGTTCTCTTCAGGAAAAATGATAGCAGACTAAATAAAGTGTCTAATATAAAAATATAATTCTACAGATCCTTCCAATAGAAATATCTTCAGATATGATGTGCAAAGTGCAACAGTCCCCTTAAAGCTCGCTCTTGTAATGCTCAAGGCACTGGTAGGTTTGCTATTAGCTTGGTTCAGAATGTGGTAAGAACAGGTACAGGGAAGGAAACCCTATCTATTTGAGTGTCATGAGTATGCATGCAAATGCTTCTGCTGTTATTCACAGACTGGATCCATAGCAAAATTTCACTATTTTCAGTACTACTCACAGCTTATCAGAGCACAGATATCTAGACAGTGTATCCATAAATAATTATTTGCAGCACAAACTTCCTGTTTCTACCAAAAGATCCAAAACTCCATCCCA
>NW_009198816.1:9821-11954 GCF_000690835.1 Fulmarus glacialis | reverse complement strand
AGGATTTGCAAAAACTTTTTTTTGGCGCACATGCCTAGGTGACAATGTCATCGGGGTCTTGAGTGTCCCAGTAGGCTTTACTTATCCTAACCAGCTTCCTCTGGGACAGCCACCTAAGCACCCTATGCCAGGGTTTCCACTAAAACTCAGACCTGGGCACTTGGATCCTGCTTGAGCTATGCCATAGCTACATCTGTGTCCAGCCCTGTCTCCTGCTGTCCTGACTTATGGCTGCTCTTCCTGCATGGACCTCAGACCTACACTGTGGTCCTGTCCCCTAGGTGGATCTCAGGTTCATGCTGTGAGGCCCTGTCTCCAGCTGCTCTTGGCAGGACCCCAAAGCTGACACTTTGCCTCACCTTGTCCAAGACTGCCGAACAGCTCAGCCCTGCTTAAGGACGGTGGGACGGTGCCCGTTGGCAAGGATGCTGCCTATGCTGGGGTCACCCTCAGCTCTGGCTTGCCTTTCCTCATGGAGAGCCCTGGCAAATACTGACATTCATCAACTTTCCAGCACTTTGTACATCACAAGATGTTGTAATGTTAAAAAACATAAACTCATGTTACAGACTAAAAACCGAGCCACGTGAAAGTCCAATAACTCAGTAAATAGTCTTAAAACATCAGGAAATCCTCACACGAAAAAGGTTTGCCCATGTGAGTAAAGACACATGAGAACAGGCAAGAGCTCATCTGTGGTCTGTTTGGTGTTGTGCACATTTGCGGTCCAGGAGGTGAAGCAAAATTTGATTAACCCTTTCGTTTTGCATAGGTAGCTCCCATTGTCAGCAGAACAATTACAGAATATAGCACAAGGGAGCCTGGCAATCTCAGAGAGAATAAGAGTGAAGCAGTAGGGTGGATACCGCTCTCCATGCCGTCTTTATTCTGTGCACATGCAAAAGATACCCTCTTACGGTGCTATCTGCCTGGTGCCTATCACAGACCCTAAACTCACTCCCCAGTGGGGAGAGTATTAACATTTATGTGGTTATTTATGTGACAGACAAAAGTACAGTACAGGTAAGTATGACAGAAAGAGTTACTGAGTGAACATGCAGCTAATCAATGTGTGGGAACAGATCTGCCATACTTATTCATAAATGTGTAAATGTTGTAAGTAATGAACACACAAAATATGAACACACTCATTTGTCTACTTATGAAGAATCAATTATTTCCTTATCATTTTCTCTATTCCAGCCCATACTGCAGAGGATCATTTTGTCTTACTTCACTGAAAATACAATAAATCTTCAATACATTACTAAATCTAACAAATTACGACAAATCTTGCAGTATTCTTTATTTTCTTATGTAAAAAGGACATTTGCAACACCAAACCTTCAAAGCGACCCATCTCGTGCTTCTTAGTTCAAGTCCATTTAATTTTATAAATTCATTACTCCTTGCACATAATATTACTTCCCTTGATGTTTTAAAATACACTTTTTCTGATTTCACTGCATTCATACGAATATTTCCACAGAACTAGGATACTAAACCCAAATCTGCTCCCTGTTAAATAAAAGCTAGATTTCTAATTTAATTTATTAGTGGTAGGACTGAAGTACTTGTAGTGCTTCGTGTAGTATTAGACTTAATCTACTCTGTTTTGCCATGTGTTTGAAGAACTTTTGCTCCACAAATCTATCTATAAATCTAAATCACAGATAAATCTAAATCAGAAACATACAGTAAAACTATACAAAATATGAAGCCTACTTTGGCTATTTCAGAAGGATTTTAAGAGATGATTCCCAAAGTTCTCTAGAAGAAGGAAAATTTTTAAGAATTTGGTACAATAAACTAATATTTCTAAAGAAGAGTTGTACTTTGAAATTAAATAGATAATAACGAAAGTCACGTACCCGGCTAAAATCACGGTCATCCCTTTGGTACCTGTACATCTATCTATACACCTTATTGGCTATTTCAGAAGGATTTTAAGAGATGATTCCCAAAGTTCTCTAGAAGAAGGAAAATTTTTAAGAATTTGGTACAATAAACTAATATTTCTAAAGAAGAGTTGTACTTTGAAATTAAATAGATAATAACGAAAGTCACGTACCCGGCTAAAATCACGGTCATCCCTTTGGTACCTGTACATCTATCTATACACCTTACAGGAAA
>NW_009198816.1:0-9801 GCF_000690835.1 Fulmarus glacialis | reverse complement strand
CCCTGTGTTTCCTCCATGTTGCAGGGACTTCTTTATTTATTTATGATTTTGCATGCATTATGGTTCCTGGCAGAATGACCTTAGTAGAGCTCAATCAAAGAAATGGATTTCATATTTTGATGAAATCTTTGGCTATCTTGATCTCTTCTAGAGTCATGAGGCAGTGGCTACACTACCACTGTCTTCCACATAAGGTGTTTTTTTCTTTGAAGGTAACTTTTCCAGGAGAAAGACATTTCCAGTAGAGCTTGCAGAAGGATGCCTAGCATTGAAGCCAAGCTCACAAACATCATTACATCACATACCACATTGCAAAAGTAAGCGTTATATTCAGAAGTATAACCACGAGGGTTGTGTCTGAGCCTGGGATAAGCCTTTCGGTCTGTTCAGAACTCATACAGCTGGAGTGGATTTTGGGCAGGTACTTTTCCATCCTGATACCAGTTCTGATGATTGCATGTGGCTGTGTCTACATATGTGGATGTGTCTACACATGTGGATGTGTAATCAATTCATACCCTGAAGAGACTGTTGATTTCTGCACTTCCACAGCAGTCTTGCTTTAGCAATGAAGGCAGATTAAGAAGTGGCACCTCCTCGTGCCACTGGCTGCTTGTCCCCACCTCTAATGTCACAGTTTGCCCTCCCAGCAGTTGTGCCAATATGGCTGTCTGTGGATGGCTATGGGAGTGAAGTATGAATGGGACACTTCAAGCCCATAGTCAACCACCATAATTTTTGCAGTAATTCTAAGAGAGAGAAGTATATGTCCTCAGAGGTTTCAGCTACATAAAGCTATTATGGCAATTCATGTAAAATGGAACCTTACTATAACACTATTTACATTTATTTGTTGCAATAGTGGAAAAACTCAATAAAATATAAAACAAGAAAGGAAGAAATAAATTGAAGGACTTTAAAAAAAAAAAAAACAATACATCTAGAAATGTGGGTTAAATTTACCCAAGCACAAAGTTTTTATTTTTTCCTTTCACTTTTTCATTATCATCATTTACACAAACATAATTTCCAAGAGCTTCTCTTTATGATTGATCTTGGAATAGCTGCTGAGTTTCCTGCTGTCAAGTGTCTCCTTTCTTGGAGGTTTGCGCCATGCTGCAAAAAATGTTCAGCTGTTCATGAAGTATCTGCTAAATCTCCATAGTTTACAGTCTGGTATTCCAAGGGAAACGGGCACAGGTTTTAATTTCCCTTGATATGGCAGGCTGTAATTCACAGGAAGTCAGGAGCTACTATACAAGCGGCAAGGTGGGTTGTGCAGACAGAGGAGCAATTCTAGCCACGCCAGAATTAGAGTCCTTAGACACAAACTCCAGACTTGTAGAGATAAAGGTAATTATTCAGCTGTTAGAGAAGAAAGTCTACCTAGGCAAGTTATACATCTCTTTACAGTTCAAAAAAATGCCGTCTTTTTAGATCTATTTCCTTCAAAATAAAGAAAGCAGTTCTCACCCTAAACTGTATATGAATTGTATATAAATTCATATAAAATTCGTTGTGTATAAATTCATAACCAAAATGTCACTATATTAATAAGAAAAATCTAAAACATAATCTGGAGGTATGTCTGCTTCTGCCTTCACATTTGTTATAGCACCAACAGTATGCCTGTATGAAGTTCTGTGCAGCCAGGCTCTACTCTCATTAATTTGAGTAAGAATAACACGAAATACAAGCCACCATGGACTTCAGTTTAAACTAGGAACTAACCAGCCTACACTAAAAACTTTGCAATGGAGTCTTCAGTGCAAATGTTTTCTGAGATACACAAGACTAAACTAGTGCTGATACATTGACCAATATCTCAGCGTAATTAGTCATCCCATGACAATAGGCAACTTCTCAAGAACAGACATGTATAGTATCATGTAATATCAAAGAAATTATGCCTGTCTACTGAATCCAAATCTAGTTTTTGCACCATGTTTTTTTAAATTGTATCACTAAGAGACCATATGCACAATACTTTTGGCCAATAATAGCCTCATTTCTAATATGTGAAAAAAGAAAAAGAAAATTATGAACAATCCTTGTGATAATGGTGAAAGAAGTCCAAGAAGGTCATTCATGAACACAAGACAAGCATAAACTTTTTAAAAACGTCCCAATAAACTCTAAATTAACTAGATCGCTGCAAAGGAAACCTAGCTTTAAACATCTTTAAACTTCCCCTTTATCAGAATGCAGTCTGCTAAATATTCTCTCAATTATTCTCTCACTTCTTTCTTTTTTTCTTTTCTGTATATGAATAGGTACATATACAAAGATACATTCTCTGTCATAAAATTGCTATGATTGTAAACTGGCATTGTCCATTTGTACAACACATTGTACAATGCAGCATGAACCATTAATAGGCGTTCTGCACTCTATAATATGAATAAATGCATGAACTCACATTTCTACATGTTTTATCCAAAAATATAAGAAACAGGTATCAAAATATAACACTTCACTAGTAATTTTCAACCACAAAGACTTCTCAACGTATTTATTTTCAACATACTGCACTGGAATTTTTCCTATACACATGCAAGTTGCTATTTGCCCTGGCAAATCTTGGTTTCTTCCCTCACAATCTGCCTGTCAGAAAATCCAGACATACAGAACAAGTAATTCTGAAGGAAACACTCAGAGATTCAGGAAGCAGACCATACCTTCCTTCAATCAGTTGTCGCTCTCTCCTCAGGCTGAGATTGTCATCATCACTACGGACTTAACTCGGTTTGACAGTAGGTGCATTTGTGCATGTTGGTCTTCATCTTTTCTGGTTAAAGCCTGGGCCTTGAGTCTTTTTATTTTGATTTGATACTTATAAGAGATAGAAAACTTGCAAACAAAGCCTGGCTTCAGCAGTATCTGGAGTGCCAGCAGAAGACCCAGGCTCTGCTGAAGATCATCTCAAGTTGATAGGAACACGGTGAATGGCTTCAGGAAGAGCATAGATTTTGCACCACTCTGCTTTATAGTGCTAAATTTCATGCCAATGAGCAGATGTTAAAGGCTTTTGTTTGTGCATGCTATAGTATGAATCAGATTATTTTACATACTTAAGAGGCCATTGAAAACTCTTTTTTCTAACTTGCTGGGAGAAAGCGGCAAACTCCATTTTCCTGGAGGAAAAGATCTTTACTTGCTCAACCTGTTCATTTCCATTCAGTAATGCTGCTGTCAACTGTCATCCACAGTGTCTGAGCCCGCACTAGCTTCAGCCACTTGCATTACTAGTGCTAGAAACCACAGACTCAGCAGTAACGATGTCATCAGCATACTTGAGATTACAACATCTCCTTCTGCCATTGTTAATACCACTATGGCAACCATCAACAGCAATACACATTATTATCTCACTATAAATATTGAACAGATGTGACAGCCTTGTCAAACTCCTTTCCTGGTGTCCAACCACTCCGTTATACCTTTTGCTGCTTTGACTACTCTTCTCTAGCCATGAAGGGACGGTACAAGTTGACCATCTGTGTAGGAAAGCACTTTTGCAACACTCAGTACTGGTCCGTATTTCCGTAAAACATACTAAACTAATGCTTTTCAATACAATTGCTAAAATATAACTGCAATAGATCACCACCTTTTTTTTTTCTATAATAACTTCATGATTAAAATCAATGCAGATTATGCAGATTTTCACCACTTTCACCAAGATCGGGATGTAGCCCAGCTACTATAGGGTTCCTATTATAGCCAATAGCTTGCTGACTCTGCTTTGGCCATTTTTTACCGAGATGATCAACTTTCTTGAAAGATAAACAAAAAAATGAAAATTGTGTCACAGTTCCTGTTTACCACTTTATGTACATTCACCTCATTAAACTTTCCACTTAATTTTAAATGCCCTAAAAATGTTCTTGTTGTTTAGTCAGAAGAAACTAAGTTCACACAGACAGGGAAATTAAATGTTACTTATTCTTTTTAAGAAGGGTTTGCAGTATCTCACCTAGGGAAGATGGCTGGGGAACCATAAATTAGAAGAGGGAGTTAACTTATCCCACGACCAGGTCAGTAGGAGAATGAGAAATAGGCAGGAACAATCTAATCCAATTTTCCATCCATTTTCCTGCTCAACCACACACCATTCAAAAAAACACCAAAAGGTTCTTCAACATCTAATTTTGTAGGCATTAGCCTTTAAATCAGAGCAAAGCAACTCAAAGAAACTGGGGAACGACCTGCCGAGTTCTGCTTCACCTCCACAGGCACAGGTTTTCTCTCTGAGGGCTTCAGAAGAAGCGACACAACGGCTATGTAATAGCATGAGTTTATCCTGTAAAACTTACTCAGCATGTGTCGGAAAAGGGAGTCTGGCCATGTTCTAGGTGTGACTGTCCTGAAGAAACCAGTGTTTCAGCCAGTAGTTCTGATTTCTTTTTTTTTCTTCCTTCTGAGTTGACATCTGTGGCTGGTGGAATTGTCACCTTATAATAAAAAGAGACATGTGCAAAGCTGGGCAGACATGGTGGGGCTGGATCCTCCACAGGTAGGGGAAGATGAGAGCTGAATCCAAGGGCTATATATAGATGTTCTATCCTGCGCTAAGAATTACACATGGCTGAAGCTAATATAAGTGTTTTATGTGGAAGAAGAGGTAGGCAGACTGTATACCCTCTCCACTGTTAAATCAATAATGTTGTGGTGTGCTGCCGAAATCCAGCTGCACGTCCGCTTTTTTTTTCACCTCTAGGTCTAATCAATAAAGAAAAGGTGAAGAGGAAAGGCACAAACAATAGTTGGAAGCAGCTTTAATTCTCATTGATAATAGTCTCTTTAATTAGGGTGACGTCACACTCTTAGAAGAAAATTCTGGCAAAATTTGCTGGCAACCATAAGACTTATCTCCTTTCTGACAAGGATTCAACCTTCGTGTCTCCTCCCCTCCATCCATAAAAGCAACGACAAAGCCTCCGGGTTGATGCAAAAAGTTATCTTTGGTTTGTTTGTATTATTGCTATTAGTATGTATTATGCAAGTATTTGACACATATGAGTTTTGTTTCCCTTGGAGAAAGCTCCAAGGAATCATTTACTGGAAGTAGGAGAGACGTGTGATAGCTCCAAGTCTTATGAGTCATCACATGGTGATGCTCAATACAAAAGACAAAACCAAAGCGTTAAGAGTACAACAGTTTTTTAGCAGTCATATTCTAGCATCAGCTGGATGCTGATGGAAAGGAAATGGGATTGTTTTGATATTTTTAAAGGATAGCTAGTGGTTTATTGCTTTGCCTTGCATTTCTTTTTCCTTAAGTGACTCCTAAATACTTCACAGAACTATAGACTATACACTGCTTAATCCTAAATGCATTCAGAAGGACACATAGATACATATAAAATGCCAATGAAAGAATAAAGCAAAAAAATTCCATCCTAAATTAAAAAATGTGCACAACCATTTATTTTTGGGGAAAAAAATCTCATTACAGCTCAAGACATGATAAAGAGAGGGGCTTTGAATGTATGTGACAATCTTAGTTTGGACAAAAATCTCTAAACCTCCTAATTCAGCTGTAGCTTTGCATAACTAAAAACAAAGCAGGTATGATCAGGTAAATTTCTGCATTTGGACAGTTCTTTGACATAGTGTAACACAGGAGAGCAAGAGACTTTCCTCATCTTCCAATTCTTCTACAGGAGAGCAACAATAATAACCGTCACTATGCTGCATGCTAGCCTCCCTGCAGGTCAAGGTCCTCACAGTGCTTCACAAAGGCAAATTAATTATGCCTCAGAAACATACCTGAGCCGCAAGTACTTAGCATTTATTTGAGCCCAGCCCTGATTTAAGTGTCTTGCAAATCCCACTCGATATATTCTTATGTGACCATGTGTGAGCAGGGACACAGGTCCTGGTTAACTTTAAGCAAAAGTAGTTTCTCTGAACCTAGTGGGACCCCTCACATCCTCAGAAATGATACAACAGGTGTTCTCAGTGTCATGTTCATTGAGGGCCCCTTAATGGGTTGGACAACAGGCTGGGGACCATGTAAAGAAATCCATTTACTGTGTAACATGTTCAAAAGATGGCGGATGAAGAAAGGTCCCTTTGTGGGTCACATGCAAAACCTGTGGGTTTTGCTGTGGGTTGTACTCTGGGAGACCTTGATACAACAGAAAAGAAAGCTTTTAGCTGTTGGTGTGGAATAATTAAGTACTGCAACAGAATAAAGGTTCATCTATACACAACTTTTAAGGTAATTCAGACTTGGGTTGGTTGAACCTAGTAAAGATGCAGATTTTGTGAATCTCTAAGGCTAATATTTTAGGTTCACAAAACCAATTTGGAGTCTTTCAGATTTTCCATTCCTGATGCTTAATACTATGGGGTTTTTTTCCCCAAGAGATATTAAATTAAAGAGAAAGTACACCACTTTACTTTCCAGCCAAAAGGAAGTCTATGCTATTTATTAAGCTTAGGGAATAAAGCCATTGTTGTATTTGAATGAAAGGAAAACTCCCAATTGTTTGCAGTAGGGGCCAGGATTTCACCTTCTAAAAAAATGAGCCCCCTGGTACCTCAGGGGTAGTACTTATTAGGACCAGTTATATAGGGTATATATCACGTTCAGGTTTTCACTACAGTTTATGTCTATACCTTTTTCTTACTTTCCTTCTGAATTTTGGTTTTTTCCCACTCCTTCTTTGTCCTTTTCCCTGCTTCCTCCCTCTCTCTCTCCTCCCTCCTTCTCTTCCCCTCCCCGCCCCGCTTTTCTTTAGGTTTCTTCCACTCTCCCTCCTACTCCTTTCACAGCATCCCCAATGCAGAATGCAAACCCGTAAAATTAACATTCCAGTTAAACTTTCAAGCTCTCAGCATCTGAAGGGGTTTGAACAGAGGCAATGCCACTAAGCCATCCCTTTTGCAGACATGGTATAAAATGGTGGCATCAAGACCAGTGGGAAATTCCCCCAGAGCAGGGTGTTCAGGAGATTATAAAACTTATGTCTGGCTTCTGCTATCTTTTTATTTTTGTTTTCTATAATAAAATATGAGAGGAACTTCCTTAATTTTCACATCAGTGTTTTCAGCTCAGGACTCCATTAATGCACCCTTCTCCCTGCTGCTGTTCTGTGCCCTAGTTTGTAGTCAGTTCATTCTGCACTGATGTATATTTCATTGCCCAAGACTTAATTTTGATTTATTGTCCATCCATAAATTAGAAAAATATGCTCTGGAATTCCATCCCGCTGAAAAGCTGTGCCTGATGTCAGGGGACTGGGTGATATTTAAGATGTCAGAAATACATATTGGATTAGTGTGCTTTGTTTCCCCACAACAGCAGGTGTTTAATCATAGCTGATGGCTGAAGTTAAATGCATTAGGACAGGATCAGCCAAGAAGATGGAGTTTTTCTAAACCATACAAACTCCAGATAAATAACTCAAAACTAATTGTGTGTCCACATCTTAGATACGTTTTTATTTACTTTAATACATTAAACAATGAAAATAGCCCCTGGCACTTAACTCCTCATTTAAGATCTGTACAAACCTTTGATGCTAACAAGCAAGTGGCTTTTGCACAGTATTACACTGTCCCTTCTTGGCCCTTCAAACAGCTTAAGATATTTTCTAAAGGAAAGATAAGTAAGAAAGAAATAAAAAGGAGTAAAACAGCAATAGAGATGGTACATAGGTTTTTGAGGGCTTATTCCCGTAGAAAATTCAAGACGTAAATGTAAAAAAAATCGCGTACTATTCACAGGACTCTAAATAAAACAGACCACATTCTGCATCCAAGGGTTCTCTTGAATTTTCTTTTTCTACTGCTGATTTTTGTTTGTTGCAGTTAAGCTTGCTGCTCTGTTTATGTTAATGAGAAGTCTCTGTGTATAGAAAAATGATCAGGCCTGGTCTTGAGCAATTTAGCTGGAGGCCGAAGAGAAGACGCTTAGGAGAGCAAACATTTTCAAGGTCAACCGGTGAACTGTAACAAGCCAGTGAGATTCATGGCGAGAATTGTATATTTTGACACAACAGCGATTTGATTAAAAGAGAAAGTAATGGGTTTAAACAGTCGCTATGAGGATGTAGCCAGACTTTGTTAGCTTTTCGCAAATTACTTAACAGAGCAGTGATAGAACTGGAAATAGGGCTGTTTTGTGTAAGATAAAGAAAAGAGTGTTACATTTGAAAAAGGAATAATAAAGGATGTTAATGTTTGGTGTCAAACGTATTTCACTTCATTCACCTTGCAATGATTTCTAGGAAGTTTAGAACATTATAAATGTTATAGACAACTATAATAAAGTTGGCGGGTTTTAAGTTTTCTGATATTCAAAACACAGTTCCTGTTACTGCATTTATAAAACCTCAGCCCTCTATGAATAAATAATACTCTGCGTGTATAGGACCCTTCTCACAGAGTTATCAAATCACTGCAAAGGCAGGCGATTGGAGCTACTGTTCACTTCATATGCTGCACAGAGAAACTGAGGCAGGGAGGCTTTGACTTGTGCAAAATAAAGTGAGTCAGAGAGACACAGGGAAACAGGGCCCCATTTCCCAGTCTTTAGATTTATGGCCTGATTGCACATGATATTTAAGCGTGAGCTTGTAGTCTAGTATCTAGTTACCCCAAAATAAAGTTAGGCACATCTTTCAAAACTTTGCTGTAGCTGTATCCCAGTTAAAGAGAGACTGGTAACCCAAAAAAGATATATTTATTATATCGACATTGTGGCTCTCTTGCCATCCTGTTTTAAAAGGATGTTTAACAGAATTTTGAAACCATTGTCCAAATTTAACACTTATCTCACAACAAAATGAACTCCAGTTTGCACGTGCCCCAGAAGAGAACTCTCTTCTGCAGGCAGATTCCACCCCACCTCAAAGCAGAGACTTCCCAGAGTCTGAACCTCACTCAGAACAGTAAAATTTTATGTGCAAACAGCATTATGAGCATTTCATCAGGCTGGATGTTTTGAAATTGGAGCTGCAGTGAGTGTCAACTGGAGACTCATACTCCAATAAAAATTATCCCTTTCCTATTAGGTCTGCATCTACTGTTGTTGACTTTGCTTCTTTGCGTAGACACAGGTAATGTGATTGCTTGAGGGCAGGTCTGTTTAAAAACAACTCAGTTGCTTTAGAAAAAACAACCTGTAAACAGAAAAATTCCTGTTAATGATGCAAGATTGCTGCCTTACAACAGCAGAGTAGGAGTAGGTGCTGGAATCTTCCCAGGCATACAGGCTGGAAGACAGGACCACAAAAGCAGGGAATCAGAAATGATTGAACATGTCTGTAAACACCAGAATCATCATCTCTGTGGCCGCAGTTTGTATTTCATAAATAATTTGTTTAAAAAAAATTGTTATGTTTTCTTGATTGGTATTGCTTAAGCTCCCAGTATTCAGGGTATATTATCAAGCTGTGAGGTAAAGCTTCATTGTCGGATTAAGCCCATCTCAGGCCACACTGTCATCAAAAAGGGGTAGTCCTGCCTTATTGAGTACCTTGTGCCAGTGCTATCTAGAATGGGACCACATAGAAAGTCAAACCAGTTCTCTAACCTGGTTGAAATTCAATGTTCTTGATGGTCAGCTGGGTCACTGAGTTGATCCAATTCACCATGTGACATGATCATTACCAGTTACCCCCAGGAAGTGGTGGGAACATGTTGCTGAGGCTTAGACAGGGGGCAGGACTGAAGAGCAACAGGCTGACCACTGACCAACTTTTCTGAAGTTGCCTTTGAGTTTGGTCTGACACTCCAGCATAGTTTCAAGATTTAGAAACATAGAATCATAGAATAGCTTGGATTGGA
>NW_009198815.1:8342-9495 GCF_000690835.1 Fulmarus glacialis | reverse complement strand
AGAATACTTCGTCTGCCTCCTCATCCTGGGTAGGCGGTCTATAGCAGACTCCCAGCAGGATATCTGCCTTGTTGGCCTTCCCCCTCATCCTTACCCACAAGCACTCGACCTCATCATCACTACCATTGAGCTCTAGACAGTCAAAGCTCTCCCTAACATACAGGGCTACCCCACCGCCTCTCCTTCCTCGCCTGTCCCTTCTGAAGAGCTTATAGCCATCCATTGCAGCACTCCAATCATGAGACTCATCCCACCATGTTTCTCTGATGGCGACTAAGTCATAACTACCCTGCTGCACAATGGCTTCCAGCTCCTCCTGTTTGCCGCCCATGCTGTGTGCATTGGTGTAGATGCACTTGAGCTGGGCTACCGATTTCTCCCCTGACATTGGCGTGCCGCCCCTAGGCTCTTCTCTAGGGAGCCTGGTTTTATCCCCTTCCCCCTTCGAACCTAGTTTAAAGCCCTCTCGATGAGCCCCACCAACTCATACGCGAGAATCCTTTTCCCCCTATGAGACAGCTGAACTCCATCTGTCCCCAGCAGGCCCGGTGTTGTGTAGACCTCCCCACGGTCAAAGAAGCCAAAATTCTGCCGATGGCACCAGCCCCTAAGCCACGTGTTGATCCGATGAGTTTTCCTGTTCCCTTCAGCTAAGCAGGTGATCTCCTGACTAAGCTTAATTATAGAACAGAAGTACCTAGAAGGTGGAAGTGGAGAGGGCTACCAAGAAGAAACACAGAAATATTTTTTGAGCTTGCATGCATGATCTCAGGAAAACCAAAACTCAGCTGGAGCTGAAACTAGTGATGAACGTGAAGAGCAACAAGAAGTGTTGCTGTAAGTGCCTGGGCAGCAGAAGGAAAGCAGGGGAAAATGTGGGACCACTGCTTAATGACACAGGGGACCTAGCAACATCAGGTACAGAAAATTTTGATGGACTCTGTGCCTTTTTTGCTTCTTTCAGCAATTTGATGTTCTGTGTGACCTCCCAGATCCCTGAGCCTATCAGGACAGTCTGTGAGGATTGGAGCACAGTAGGGGAATGGTACACTTAAACAAGTTGGACATAGAAAAGCCCATGGAACCACATATTCCCATCCAGGGGTCATCCAGGGGTGTTGAGAGATCTGTAAGATAAATTTTTATCAGCTTT
>NW_009198815.1:0-8309 GCF_000690835.1 Fulmarus glacialis | reverse complement strand
CATTCCTGATGAATGTTAAAAGGCAAAGATCACATCCCCTTCAAAAGGGGGAAAAGGAGGATCTGGCAACTCACAGACATGTCAGGTTAACCTCAGTCTCTGGGAAGATTATGGACCATAATGGCTCTTCAAAGCCATTTACAAACACAAGAAGGGCAAGAAATGACTGGTAACAGCCACCTTTGATATATCAAGGCCAAATTATGCCTGACCACTAGGTTGCCTTTTATGAAGAGATGACTGTCTCAGTGGATGAGGGGAAAAGTAGTGGATGTTGTTTACCTGTTTACCAAGGTCTTCTTCATGATCTCCTATAGTATCTTTGTGGTCAAACTAGTGAGATATGGTCTGGATTGGTGGATGATTAGGTGGCTGGAAAGTTGTCTGGACCATCAACCTGAAGAGGTGGTGGCTAGTGAAACAAAGTCCAGCTGGCAGCTGGTTACTAACGGTGTCACGCAGGGGTCCATACTGGGGCCAACACCACTTAATGTGTCTATTAACGACCTGGAGAATGGAGTAGGGCACACTCCCCACAAGATTGTGGATGACAAGAAACTGTGGGAAGCCATCCGCAAGCTGGGTGGTAGGGCTGTTTTTCAGAGAGGTCTGAACAGGATGGAGGAATAGGCCAACAGGAATTTTATGAAAGTTCAACAAAAGGTAATGCAAATTCCTGAATCTGTGGTGGAATAACCCCAAGTACAATAAAGGCTGGGCTCCAATTGGGTAGAAACAGTTCTGCAGAAAGATGGAAAACAAGCTGAACATGTGACTACAGTTTGCCTTTGTAGTGAAGAAAGCCATCCACATCTTGGGCCACACCTAATTCATGTAGTCATCAAGTTAAGGGAAGTGATTATGGCCTTCTATTCAGCACTTGTGAGACCTCTTTTGGAGCAACTGCATCCTGTTTTTGTATTCCTGGTACAAGAAAAACAGTGACAAATTGTAGCAAATCCAGCAGATGCCCACCAGGTTGGTCAGGAGGCTGAAGGACATGAGATCCGAAGAGATGCTAAAGGAAACGGGTTCATTCAGTTTTGAAAAGGCCACGGTGAGAGTTTATTGTTGTCTTCAATTAGCTAATGGTGCCTAATCTTCCTAATCCTAATATCTAATCTTTTTAACCCGTAGAGAAGACAGAGCCAGACCTTTCTCAGAGGTGCACTGTGATAGAACAAGAGGTAATGGACACAACTTGGAACACAGGAAATTCCAACTAGAGAGAAGGAATAATCTTTTCAACATGAGGGTGGCCAAGATTAGGAACAGAGGCCTAGACAGACTGTGGAATATTTGTCCTTGCAGACACCCAAAACTCACCTGGGCAAGACCCTGAGCAACCTGATACAGCTAGACCTGCTTCGAACAAATGGTTGAATCAGGTAACTTTCTGAGGTAACTTTCACTTATAATCTGAATTATTCAATGATTTTATAATTCATTCTTCTGTGCAGCTCTCCCTAATGTTAATGCCTAGAATGTCATAGGAGGTGAATTGGAGTTGCATCTTGTTATACACTGTAAACCCTGGAGAATTGTATTGGGGTGATGTCCATTAAAAGAGGATTGTTGTTTCTAAAGGGGTAGAATATGTTGCTGTTTGACAATTGTCCTGACAAACTACTTTAATACAAACAAGTGAAAAGTAAAAAAAGAATATATTTTTGCTAATTCTAAATAGAAAAAAAATCACTTACAAAGATTAGAAAGGCACATAACCAAGACTAAAATAAAATAATTTATCTAGCTATGTTTTCAATAAAATATAAGAGATATTGATCATATTTTATTATCCAAATATCAAAACTGAGAGCCTTGAGATTAGGAACTTAGTTGCTGTGAGGGTACAGAGTAGGGTACATAATTTTAAAGATGATGAAGGGTGCAAATTTCCTTTTATATCCAGTCCTCTAGTGCATTGCTTTACACTCAAATCTCCCCTCTTCCTTCCCTCAAGAATTCTCAATCATTAAGCCATTTAGAAAGCAGTTTTGTCACCCTGCCTATGGACTGTGAATTGCTTGCATCTCTGTGGAAATGCCATTTCCTTGATAAGGTAAGAGCTTTCCTATTTCTTTGCGGTAAAGCATTTAACAACTTGAGACTTGACTAAACTATAAACAAATTTTTAATCCAATATGGTGAAAAACACACCCTTTTCTATCTGTTTAGATATTGTTTAAAATAAATTATGGTTTTTTCTTTCATATATTAATTTTTATATTTCATACAAGCAGAAAAATTGATGACCATATTTTATAGAGTCATATGCGTACTGTTGCTGTATGGGGCTAATTATTAGGTGTCGATTAGGAGTAAGCATGACAGTAGTTAAACATTAGTGGTTACAAAAGGTTTGGAGAGATTGTCCTCTAACCCAGTTTTGAGAAATGTCGTGCAAAAACCCCTGCACCTACAACTGAAATATCCTGGCAGGATCTTCTCATATCCTCAAGGCAGAAGTACCCTTGGGAACACAGTTTGTATTCTGTGGAGAGAAATCTCAGCCCATATGAATGGGCTGAAGAATAGGTATTTTACTGAAATCCCAGTAGTGGATGAATAGATATTTTACTGAAAACAAACACATTCACTCATGAAAAAAAGATGAAAGTAGGGTTGTAGAAAGTGCTTAGCTATGCATTACATGCTTATGAAAAGCATGATCCAACGAATTACAAGCAAGTTCCCAACAGAGCACATTTCCAAGAGAACCAAGTACAAATCAGATTCCTACCATCACACACATATATACAAAAGCATACTCATGACAAACATTAACATATGGGGTTTTTTTCTCTAAATCTACAACTAAGAAATCCACACGCATAGAGAAAAATAGCTGGTTGAGGCAGAAAAACCAGAAAAAAGAACCATTTAAAATTGTCTATATATGCTGGGATGGAAAAAGGTGTGTTAAACATGGCACTTTTCTAAACCTAGTACCAGATGCACAGGCTTCACATCAAGACTTTTGTGTTTACATGTTGACAATGGAAAAGTTGCTGTATACGTATCTCCATTTCTATATTTGTTTGTGTAGACTGAGGTAAATTTAAGGGAGTACTTCAGAATAGTTCAGTAAGTAAATCATAGAATTAATATAATTTCTCTGTATTCTATGATTAATTTCACTCCTTTGAAGTTTACTGTGGAAGAAAAGAGATTAAGACTGTAGTGTTGATCTATGTAAACAGGACTAACTCACTCCCTGGGAAGTTACAGATGTAGGTGGGATTAAATTCCTGTGATTCTCACCTGGTACTGAGAACAATCAATGGAACTACTTCTTGGAGTTCTTCACATAAATAGCTACAGTTTGCAAGGTCAAGCCTTCAAGAAGTAGATCAGTAGTCAAGGCTTTCATCAATATTAATATAGCTGATAATTTTGCCAAATGCTAGATTGAGTATCGCACACACTACTGGACTTGTCCAGCATCTCTGCTATAGTGCCTCTCCACTGCAATTGTTCTTCGGATTACAGTTAGTAAAGAACGTCTTTGCTGGCAGGAATAAAAATACATAGAGAAAAGCAATAAAAATTGAAGGCAAATCAACAGCCCAAATATTTGTCTTTGTGATATTTCAGTTGCCTGGAATTTTATTATTTGATAATTCAACAATCCACACATCTTCAGCACAAAGCATTTCCCCTTTTACTTTAGCAAAGCCCAATTAAAATCCCCTACTCTCTACTTCTCCCAATATTAGTGAAAATAAAATCAAAGGCTCTGAATAGCAAAGTTCTCAAAAATGAGGTCATTCCTTTTCTGTAACAAAACTGTCTATAGGACAAAGAAAATAAACAGGAGAGCATTTGATGGGGCCTGCCAGCAGCCGTCCAAAGTGTCTGGGCTTCTTGCCAATAGTCCCTGAACCTAAAATCATGGGTTAACAAAACAACTAAAATTTCACACCACTGAAGAGCTTTTTTTCCTTGACAGCTATAAATTACTAGTGCAGCTCCCCTAGTATGCTCACTGGTCCAAAAGATGCTATTTCACCCCCAAAAACTATACTTTCTGACTTCCGTAATTTAACTGACTTTTTAAATTTCAAATACAAAAGTCCAAATGATCCTTTAATTTGTAAGTGTGCAAACCACTGAAAAGCTCTGATTAGTATGACATGAAGGGAAGAGAAAAGAAGATTCATATTTTCAGGTATTGGTATTAGTTAAATTAAAAGTCAACAGATACTTCATTAAAATAAAAGAACTGAGTATCTCTAAAGCTTAGTTTATTCAGCTTCAGTTTGAAGGTTGAGGTACCTGGCCATACTAAAAATAAAAGCAAAGTTACAGGTTTGTCAGAGCTGCCAGGGCACTTAGTCTTGCTGCCTAGAGGACTCTCCATAGACATTGAGATGTTTAGAATGTGTGCTTGTTTTTTGTATAGAGTATTTAATTTACTAGAGATGAAAATGACAAAATTGAGGTTCTATGCCTGAACATGTAAATGCCATCCACCGTCATGACCCTAATTTTAGATAAAGTTGTGAGAAATAGCCTTGGGATTTTTCTTTCATCTTACTGCTTGTTTGGGGAAAAAGATTAGTAGAAAGACAAGAGGACAGACTGTTCATGGATAGAGTATTTAGGGCATTGCAATATGGATTGGATTTCTTGCTCTGCTACAATTTTGGCATGACTTTGAGCAAGTGACTACATCTACAAATGATCTCTAGGTACGTTGTTGCAATCCATAACTTACAAGAATCTTGACATGTGGTGGTATCCATACAGCTGTTCCCACAGGGAGACACAGATGCTTACATATCAGATCCAGAAAACCAGCTTGCTGCAGAGGGAGCTATCTTGATATTTGGCCAATAGCAAATATAAATGAGAAGTGTTATCTCAGGTAAGCATATAATGTTAATAATACTTCTTGCTTGCCTTATTCTTTCAACATGTTAATAGGATAAATATATTCAATAGGCACCTTCTAAATTATCCTTTGTGGATTACATATGTGAAGAAAAACCCGCTCATTCAGTCACTGTGCAGTTCTACAATATTAGCACCTTAACATTTTGTAAAACCTCACTGGTAGAAATTTTCATATCAAGGGAGATCAGACTTGAAGAAAACTCGATATTGTCCCCGTTGCTTCCCAGTAGCTGAGATGTGTTTTTGAGGGTCATAGTCTCTGCATTAGGTGCTCTCCCAGAGAGTTTGGATGTTGGCTTTTATACTTAGTTTGAAAAATGTAAGTCTTTCTGTACATGTAGACCTAGTATTTCACAGACTTGTGAAGAGAAATACTACAGTGTCAGGGAGTCAGATGTTACACTCATGGTTCAAAACAGTCGCTTTGTAAGTAGGTAGTGTAAAAACATATTTTTAAAAGTAGAAAAAGGTTTAAGCTAAAATCACAGATATGTATGATTGGTACACTCAGTCTAAGATTTGTTTGTGAAAAAGCAGTTTGGGACAACTAAACTGTTGAGTTGCCTTCTCTACTATCACTTAGTATAGAGTATTAATTCCAGATCATGTTGTAGGGCTACAGCCTCCTTCCTGCCCACCTCCCCTCCAATGTCACCTGACATGTCTTTAAAAACAGACATGGAAAACAAGTTGTTCCAATTCTGACTGCAAAAAGTCCTGGGAGTATTATCCTTACATATTTATGATGGGAGAACTGATATCAGTAATGGTGGTTGCCACGGATCAAATTACTGTACGCACTAGAAGGAACTTTCAATGAGAAAACTGTGTGCAGAAGATATTCACAGGCTTTCAGAATTTACTTTCTATTAAATTAGTCCTTCTTTTCCAGAGAGTGATAATTTTCATGTTTAATGATTAATAGTTAAAAATCTGTATCACACCTTTCTACCTATGAGGGCAATATGTCAGACAATTATTTGAGTTATAGCACAATGGAATATCTGATCCAATTAGTGTACTGGGACGCATCATTATTTATTTGTAAATAGATATTTCTTATTCTTTTTTGTAATTTGTTATGGGCTGACTATGGATATCTGTATCCAGCTTTCAAAGGTAAGTGACAAAAGCCATGTCTCTCCAGCTAAAGCTAGGCATGCAAGTACCCGATACAGTTATCAACAACTTTGAGAATTAGGTTATTTACTAAATATGATTGAATGTGTATATTAGATACCCATGATTGAAAAATAGGCCCTATATGTTTATTTATCACTACATACACTTTCAAACTATTCTGAGTGCTTGACAGCTATGATCAGCCAGTCAGAAAGAAACTGCATTTTCTACAATAAATGTTTTTTTCTTTTTTATTTATTTATAGATGTATAGTTTGCTCCATTGGACCAAATTCTACTCCTTTCTTTGATTCTCAGCTCAACATTATAAAGTAGACATTTATTCAGAAAGAAAGAGCCAAATATTCTCCTAAAGAAAAAGTCAGAATAGTCTGAGAGAAGCTGGAGACTGGAGAAAGATGAGCGGTGTGAATAAGATCAAAGAATCATAGAATCATAGAATCATAGAATCATTAAGGTTGGAAAAGACCTCTAAGATCATCAAGTCCAACCGTTAACCCAACACCACCATGCCCACTAAACCATGTCCCTAAGCGCCTCATCTACACGTAAGAAGGTCAGGGTCATTTAAATATATGTTTTAAACAATTCACTTTGAAGTTAGTAATAGTCTGCATCATTTTTCAACGTTTTTCCTCATACTTAATGAAATGTGACTGTTTAATTAAAAATGTCAGTATAAAAATAATGGCAAGGGGGTTATTCTTTCTAATTCAGGATCGCAGCTAACTAAGACTGAGGGTAATAAATTTCAAGACCTTTGATTTAGGAGCTTTTTTCTATAAATACCTTCAATTTGGTTTTCATCCAAAGACAGGATTATTGCCTTGTACTATGAAAAGAATGATTAAATTATAACTTTAGTGACAAATACACTTTTATCACCCACTACCATGGAAAAGTCTTTTATTATTTGTCTCTCCCATAAGATATAATATTTTGCTGCATTTTCCCTTTCATAACTCCCTACAACAGAAAGGAAAGGAAACACAAAATGAAAAGCTCAAGAAAATACTCTACTGGTTGTTTGAATTCTTTGAAGTTGCATATCACTACTTGGGCCCTTATATGTGTGATCTAATATCGCCAACAATTTGGTTTCAGGTGGACTGCTTACTAAATATGGCATTTCAACGTTAGGAAGCCAGCGAGCTATCTTTCCATATTTAGTTATTAAACTGAATTTTATTATTGGAACATGTTAACAGTTAAGTAAAATAAACAGATTCTAAGCTGATAGAAAACTTGACAAATTTCCTTCTGTTTATGTAAATAAGCACCCCATTCTTGACTTTTGTGTGGTGTTCTTGGTGCCTCTTTGTTTCTGTATTGGTAAGGAAACAAATGAGCATTGCTAACTGACAACCTTATTGAAGATATTGCTAGACTTAAACTATGGTTTCATGAGGTGCAAAGTGCATTTTTGAAGCACATGCCACTTTATAAAAAATGCTATTGTTACACAATGAAGACCACCAAATTGTGGAAACATACTTTAAAGTGTAATTATTTAAAAAAAAAAATACCTGGAGGGTAACTTTCCTGACAGACTTTATAATAACCAGTTAATCTTTTAGATATCATCTGTTCTCGTGACGTCAGTGTAAAATGAGCAAAAAACCCCCCCATTACCATATTCTGTTCTCTGCTTGAATTTGAACTGAAATACTCTTGTGTGCATATGCCTTTTCTGAATAAAATGAGTACCAGTAATTCTGCAGAGTTTAAATCCCTTATTAATAGACATTGATTAAAGGGTCAATGCGTTATTTAAGCAGTGCAGTCTGGTGACTTGTAAAAAAAGTTCAACATTTATTTATAAAGTAAATCTTGTGGTTGTAGGGCAAAGGTAGAAAACATTAATTTTGAACATTAAAAACCTAGAAAACAAATAAGAATGACCCAATATTTGTTTTTATTTGTCTCCAGTCCCATGATCTCTTTTTTAAAAAGTTCCATTAAGAATGCTCTATTGCCTGGAGAAACAAATACACACTTTTTCAAAAACCCTTAAAAATATCGTTTTTTCTTTTTCCAACTACAGGATAAGGCATAATTAACCAATGTGTTTGTCTGGGTATTAACTACTGGCTTGCTAAAGAAAGAAAGGAAATAAAATGTGGGCAATGCTTTCTGAAAAGTGACTACAGGTTTTGCAATTCATCTGGAGAACTTATTCAGGCTTATTTCTCTATTAAACAAAGCAATAGCAAATCACAATGTTTTCTTCTGATTCATTGAGGGACCTGGACGGGCTGGATCGGTGGG
>NW_009198814.1:3161-3394 GCF_000690835.1 Fulmarus glacialis | reverse complement strand
GCAAGCCCTGCTTGGCCCCGAGCCCTCCCCAGCATCCCCGAGGGGGAGGCAGTGGGAAAATACTTCTCGAGCCAGACATTGCCACCCCCTCCCAAAAATAATAATAATGATTTAAAAAGGGCCTGTTTGCGCCCAGGCTGCTGCAGAGACTGTGCCACGCAGCTCAGCAGCGCTGCCAAGAGCAGCCAGGCGTGAGGAGCCTGCGCTCGGGTGGGAGCGGGGCTGGGGACCAC
>NW_009198814.1:2769-3053 GCF_000690835.1 Fulmarus glacialis | reverse complement strand
CGGTCACCGGTGGGGTGGGGGGCCGGGAGCCGCGGGTGACCTTGTGGGCTGGAGCGCACAGCAAACATCGTTACGCGGAGATAAGGAGACGCCAGGAGCCTCCTGTGACATGTCATTAGGGACGGGTCGCGGCTATCAGGTGTTTGCTAACGTAATAAAAATGGTGGCTTGGCCTCAAGCATTGGCAAAGGAACCAGGAGGTATTTGCCCCTTCCAGGTCTAAACAACATCTGATAAGCGATCCGCAGCATCGGGCTGTGCGGGGAGAGTCGGGGGGGAACCGG
>NW_009198814.1:2434-2707 GCF_000690835.1 Fulmarus glacialis | reverse complement strand
TCCGCAGCATCGGGCTGCGAGGGGAGAGCCGAGGGGGAACTGGGGATGTCCTTCCAGCCTCTGTCCCCACCAACAGGACCGGGAGCAGCCGGACTCCACCCCGGAGCGGGTTTGCAGGGTCTGGTGCGGGGGCTGCGGGGTGCAGAAGAGCCGCCGGGGGATTTTGCTTTGCACGAGGATGCCTCTCCTCTTGCAAAGCAGCAGCACGGTCCCCTGGGATTGGGGTTTCATGTGCAAAAATATTTGAGCCATTTGGGGTGTTGAGCAGCATTT
>NW_009198814.1:476-1722 GCF_000690835.1 Fulmarus glacialis | reverse complement strand
GGGGAGTCTGGTCTGAGCGCCCCCCAGATGGGCTGATAAAGCCTGGCGGAGGAAATGGTGCTGCCGAGGAGCGCGGCCGTGCCTGACCGCCTCCCGGACCCCGATGCGCGGGCGCAGATAAATGGTCACCCCGAGCACTACAAAGCGCGGGAGCCCGACCTGAGCCGGGGGCGGTGGCGTTCATCACCCCGCCCCGGGCACCCCAAACGCCGCGGGCAGCCCCTCTCCCGACTTCTCCCCTTTGCAGCCCCAGCCCCGCCGGGCATCCACGGGGGGGTCTCACAGCAATCCCACACCGTATTTACTCTGTGGTCATTGCAGACATTTTTTTCGTCTCCCCTGTCAAACCTCGGTAAGAAAGTTTATCTGAATGCAAGTTCAAGGCTCCCTCTTATTTATCTAGCAATCAATAAGGGCCACGTATTTCCCACAGTCCCCAGAGCTGGCTTTTAGAAAGGGACTATTGTCTGAGTAAGGCCTCGCACACCTGATTTGAACCAGGATAAGTCCTGCCTTACACCTGCACCGGCACCGGGCAGCTGATAAAGGTTTATGGGCTGGGGAAAGATGGGGCGCATCGGAGCCCAGCTCCTCTGCTTCACTCCAACCAGGGGTTGATTCAGCCTGGACACAAAGGCAGCAGAGCCTGCTTGGTCCTGACCTTCTCAGCCCGATTTGAACCCCAGGAGGATGCTCCCACGCTGATGAAGTTGCCCCAGGGATGAGCATGGCCCAGCTGATACCACCACGACAAGTCCTCGTTGTCCAGCACGGTTGGACCATCACCCAAATCCCCATCATGCCATCTGCAAGCATGTTTTTGGAGCCCATGAAGGGGCAGGGACAGGGTTTTTGGTGCCAGAGGGCTCATCCTCAGCTGCCCACGCAGGTCCAGCACAGGCAGCAGGACGGGGTCTCTGCTACACCCTCCTCCAGCCCCATCTCCAGGGGAGAACCAGCCCCGCTCCACCTCCGCACCCCTGCGCACCCTCGGCCACGTCTGCCGGGCCATTACCTGCTTACTGGAAGACATATTGGTCAGCGTGCTGATGCTGCTGGTATCCGTCACCACCATCGCCGAGGGGAAGCGGGAGGTGTGGGAATACTGGGGAGGCTCCTGTTTGTGTGCATACACTGCGGAGAGGGGGAGACAAGCAGCCGTCACGGAAAAGCCACCCACAGCCCTCGTGCCGGGGCAGAGCAGCCGAGTGCTGCGTTACGGCAGGTCGCAGGGGTGCTGGGTGGG
>NW_009198814.1:0-451 GCF_000690835.1 Fulmarus glacialis | reverse complement strand
TAAAAAACAACCCGCGGAAAAACCCTCCCGCCTGCCTCTAAGCCACCACTTTCTCAGCTACCAGTTCGCCCAGGGAAATCAGTGGGGACTGGAGGGCTGGGGCTGGACCAGACACCGGTAGCTCTGCAGAGCCCGGTGCTGGAGCAGGGATGGGGCCGGGATGATGGATGAGCCCGAGGGGTGAAGCCAGATCCCTTCGGGGCACAGCGGGGAAGCGTTTGCTTTGCAGGGATCGCAATAGGCCCCGCCACCTCCTTCGGCAAAGCACGTGTTTTAGCAGTAGGAACACAGAAGGAAAAATAAAGTTCGTACAAAACACTGCTGGGGGCTGCATCCCGCCTGTGGGGCAACAGCGGAGCAGTACGGGAGATGGGGCACGGAGGATGGCACGGGGGAAGGAGAGAACGAGGCGGGATGTGGCCACCCCGTGCCGCCGTGCATCCCGCTCGCA
>NW_009198813.1:0-745 GCF_000690835.1 Fulmarus glacialis | reverse complement strand
GGGGAGCACCCCGCTTTCCCCCGCCGCGGCCTCGCCGCGCGGCCCGTTCCTTCCAGAACATCTATTTTGGTCGCGTAAAACTTGCCGGGGAGCAGAGGAGAACAGGCAGCGTGTGAATCACTCGGGGCCAACGGGTTTAAAAATAAACCCAGGCGGCGGCGAAGAACAGCGGCCCCCAGATTTCGGCAGGATGATGCTCCGCGCCTCCGAACCCCACCCGCGGGTGCCCACCGTCCCCGTCCCTTGGGTTCTGTTGGGACACACGTGCTTATTTTTGCACATGCTTGCACGCACGTGCACATACTTGCAGCCGTGTCCAGGTGCTTGCATGCATATGGGCGCTCGCAAGCACGTGCGCTCATGCACGTGCTCGCGCACGCATGCATATGGGCGCTCGCGAGCACGTGCACCGTGCACGTGCTTGTGCACATGCGCGCACTTGCACACACACGCGAATGCACGCATGCACGCACACGCACTTGCACGCCGTTGCGCGGGCCTGCAACACAGGCATGCGTCTGCACGTGCTTGCGCACACGCTTGCATGTACTTGCACACGTGCGCACACACTTGCAGCTATGTGCACTCGCAGCACGTTCACGTGCTTGGACACACATGCGCAGACTTGCACACAAGCTTGCACGCGCACGTGCACACGCATGCACACGCTCGCAACATGCATGCGCACGCTCGCGCACTCTTGCGCACACCCACCCACGCTCACGCACCCACCCGCACACGCGTG